>NC_063264.1:17079384-17149945 GCF_019578655.1 Ricinus communis | reverse complement strand
TTCATAAATATACACATTTTACGTGGTTATTTTCTTTATTGATAAATATACCACTTTTACGATGTCGTTTTCTCATATTAAATTATTAGCACTATTATGTGATTATTTTTTCAAATTAATAAATATAAACGTTTCACGGAGTTGTTTTCTTATATCGACAAATATACCGCTTTTACGGGGTTGTTTTCTCTTACTCACAAATATACCAAAATTACGGAGTTATTTTCTCCGAGTGATAAATATCCCCGTATTACAGGGTTATTTTCTCATATTAAAAAATTTACCCCTTCTACGAGTTTGTTTTCTCATACTCGCAATTACACTACTTTTACGGAGTTATTGTCTCAGATTCATAGATATACATGTTTTACGGGATTATTTTCTTATATTGATAAATATACCACTTTTACGGGATCATTTTTTTATATTAAATATTAGCACTTTAATGGGGTTGTTTTCTCAAATTCATGAATATACACATTTTACGAGGTTATTTTCTTATATCGACAAATATACCCCTTTTACGGGGTTATCTTCTCATATTATGAAATTAACCCATTTAAGGGGTTGTTTTCTCATACATACAAATATACCAGAATTATGGGGTTATTTTCTCCGATTGATAAATATCTCCGTATTACGGGGTTGTTTTCTCATATTAAGAAATTTACCTCTTCTACGAGGCTATTTTCTTACACTCGCTTTTACACTGCTTTTACGGGGTTATTTTCTTATGTTGATAAATATACCACTTTTATGGGTCGTTTTATTATATTAAATTATTAGCACTATTATGGAGTTGTTTTCTCAAATTCATAAATATACACGTTTTACGGGGTTATTTTCTTATATTGACAAATATACCAATCTTTCGGGGTTGTTTTCTCATATTTGAAAATTTACCCATTCCACAATGTTGTTTTCTTAGACCCGCAATTACACTACTTTTACGGAGTTATTTTTTCATATTCATTAATATACACGTTTTACGGAGTTATTTTCTTATATTGATAAATATACCACTTTTACGGGGTCATTTTCTCCTTCTAAATTATTAGCACTATTATGGGGTTGTTTTCAAATTCATAAATATACAAGTTTTACAGGGTTATTTTCTTATTTTAAAAAATATTCCCCTTTTACGGGATTGTTTCTCATATTATAAAATTAACCTCTTTAAGGGGTTGTTTTCTCAAGCTCAGAAATATATCAAATTTACGGGGTTATTTTCTTCGATTGATAAATATCCTCGTATTATGGAGTTGTTTTCTAGTATTTATGAATATGTCTCTCTTACGGGATTGTTTTCTCATATAAAAAAATTTACCCCTTTTACGAGGCTGTTTTCTTAGCCTCACAATTACACTACTTTTACGGGGTTGTTTTCTCAGATTTATAAATATACACATTTTACGAAGTTATTTTCTTATATTGATAAATATACCATTTTTACGGGGTCGTTTTCTCATATTACATTATTAGCATTATTATGGGATTGTATTCTCAAATTCATAAATATACACATTTTATGAAATTATTTTCTTATATTGACAACTATACCCCTTTTACGCGGTTGTTTTCTCATATTATAAAATTAACCCATCTAAGAGGTTGTTTTCTCATACTCACAAATACTCTAAATGGGATTATTTTCTCCGATTGATAAATATCCCCGTATTACGGGGCTGTTAGATTCATAAATATACACGTTTTACGAGATTATTTTCTGATATTGATAAATATACCACTTTTACGGAGTTATTTTCTTGTATTGATAAATATACCCCTTTTACGAGGTTGTTTTCTCATGTTATAAAATTAACCTATTAAAGGGGTTGTTTTCTCATACTCACAAATATATCAAAATTATGGGGTTATTTTCTCTGATTGGTAAATATCCCCATATTACGGTGTTATTTTTTAATATTTATAAATATACCCCTCTTACGAGGTTGTTTTCTCATATTTAAAAATTTACTTCTTCTACGAGGCTCTTTTCTCATATTAAAAGACTTACTCCTTCTACGAGGCTATTTTCTTAGACTTGCAATTACACTACTTTTACGGGGTTGTTTTCTCAAATTCACAAGTACACACATTTTACGGGATTATTTTCTTATATTGACAAATATACCACTTTTACGGGGTTATTTTCTCATATTATAAAATTAACCCATTTAAGGGGTTGTTTTCTCATACTCATAAATATATCAAAATTACGCGGTTATTTTCTCCAATTTTTAAATATCCCCGTATTATGGGGTTTTCTTCTAATATTTATAAATATACCCTTTCTCCGAGGCTGCTTTCTCATATTAAAAAATTTACCCTTTCTATGAGGCTATTTTCTTAGACTCGCAATTACACTACTTTAACATTGTCACGACCCGATCTGTGGGCTCGTGACCGGCACTAGGGAATGGGTAGGCGTAAGGCCATCGAATCCCGTAGTAAGCATGACACTCACTGACTCAAACAAATCTCATCTCAAACTTTACTATTAATAATGCCACAATTTACAGTAACATTAAATCTTACACAACTAATTCGGTCTGCCAGAAGAATTTAGTGAGACCCGAAACTCATAAAATTTACAACTGATACATCTACTATTACTACTGCGGAGAATGTAAGATTTTATAAATTAACATACCAAATCAAATACATCACCCAATGATGAAGAAGTCGGGTTATTGATTAAAAGTCGTGGGAAGACTAACAGTCACGAATCTAAAAAATAAATAAATTGAGACTGTCAGTCTCGAGAGTGAGTTAAAATCAATAATCTTATGACTATTGCAGTCTTCACAAGAAATAATAGTTATTACAATCAGCGTAACAAACCATGTACATCAAATGCGAATCATATTATAATCATATACCATAATTTTAAAAATAAAATAGATTTTTATATTTGCAGGACGAGTGGCTCAGTAGAACCCTAACCCCAATTACTAGTGGCCTTTCCTCTTAATCCAACAGGTCTGGCACCCAAAGAGCAAGCTCGATCAGGGTCCTTACCTCCAGTCTAAACACTTGAATTCCAACTAAGCCGGCGCCCAGAGAGCAAGCTCGATCAGGGACCTTATCGCCGGCAAATCAACTGAACTCAGCCTATATAGCAATGCTCGATTAGGGCAAACAAATCTATAATAACCTTGTTACCTGTCTTTGATCATTACCGGTGCGCACGCGGTCCTGTTTTCTCATACTCACAAATATACCAAAATTATGGGATTATTTTCTCATATTAAAAAATTTACCCATTCTATGAGGCTGTTTTTTCAGACTCGCAATTACACTACTTTTACGGGGTTATTTTCTCATATCCATAGATATACATGTTTTACGGGGTTATTTTCTCAGATCCATAGATATACATATTTTATGGGGTTATTTTCTTATATTGATAAATATACCACTTTTACGGGGTCGTTTTCTCATATTAAATTATTAGCACTTTAATGGGGTTGTTTTCTCAAATTCATAATTATACACGTTTTATGGAGTTATTTTCTTATATAGACAAATATACCCCTTTTACAGGATTATTTTCTCATATTATAAAATTAACCCATTTAAGGGGTTGTTTTCTCATATTCACAAATATACTAGGATTACTGGGTTATTTCCTCAGATTCATAAATATTCATGTATTACAGGGTTGTTTTCTCATTTTAAAAAATTTACCCCTTCTACGAGACTGTTTTCTCAACTCGCAATTACACTACTTTTACAGGGTTATTTTCTCAGATTCATAGATATACATGTTTTACAAGGTTATTTTCTTATATTGATAAATATACCACTTTTACAGGGTCCTCTTCTCATATTAAATTATTAGCACTATTATGGGGTTGTTTTCTCAAATTCATAAATATACACGTTTTACGGATTATTTTCTCATATTATAAAATTAACCCATTTAAGCTGTAGTTTTCTCATACTCACAAATATACTAAAATTACATGATAATTTTTTTCGATTAATAAATATCCTCGTATTACGTGGTTATTTTCTCATATTAAAAGTTTATCTCTTTTACGAGGCTGTTTTCTCAGACTCGCTTTTACACTACTTTTACGGGGTTATTTTCTCAGATTCATAAATATATACGTTTCACGGGGTTATTTTCTTATTTTGATAAATATACTACTTTTACAGGATCGTTTTCTCATATTAAATTATTAGCACTATTATAGGGTTGTTTTCTCCAATTCATAAATATACACGTTTTACGGGGTTATTTTCTTATATTGAGAAATATACACCTTTTACGGGGTTGTTTTCTCATATTATAAAATTAACCCATTTAAGAGATTGTTTTCTCACACTCACAAATATACCACAATTACAGGGTTTGTTTTCTCATATTATAAAATTAACCCATTTAATAGATTGTTTTCTCACACTCACAAATATACCACAATTACAGGGTTGTTTTCTTAGATTCATAAATATTTCTATATTACGGGGTTGTTTTCTAATATTTATAAATATACCCTTTTTAAGGGGTTGTTTTCTCATATTAAAAAATTTATCCCTTCTATGATGATGTTTTCTTAGACTCGTAATTACACTACTTTTACGAAGTTGTTTTCTAAGATTCATAAATATACATATTTTACGAGGTTGTTTTCTTATATTGATGAATATACCACTTTTACGGGGTCGTTTTCTCATATTAAATTATTAGCACTATTATGGGGTTGTATTCTCAAATTCATAACTATACACGTTTTACAGGGTTATTTTCTTGTATTATAAAATTAACATATTTAATGGATTATTTTCTCATACTCACAAATATACTAAAGTGACGGGGTTATTTTTTCTGATTGATAAATATTTCGGTATTCTGTGGCTGTTTTCACATATTAAAAAATTTACCCCTTCTACGAGGCTGTTTTCTTATATTCATATATATATATATATATATATTTTACGGGGTTATTTTCTTATATTGATAAATATGCTACTTCTACTAGGGTTATTTTCTTATATTGACAAATATATCCCTTTTATGGGATTGTTTTCTCATATTATAAAATTAACCCATTTATGGAGTTGTTTTCTCGTACTCACAAGTATACCAAAATTACGGGGTTATTTTTTCTAATTGATAAATATCCCTATATTATATGGCTGTTTTCTCATATTAATAATAGAAAACAACCACGTAAGAGGGGTATATCATTCCAAATGAGTAAACAACCACAAAGTCTGGTATATTTTTTAATATTAGAAAATAACACCGTAAGAGGGGTAAATTTGTCAATATTAGAATACAACCTCGTAAGAGGGGTATATATTTCAAAATGAGAAAACCACCCCAAAAAAGTGGTATATTTTTTAATATGAGAAAACAACCCGTAAGAGGGGTATATTCGTCAATATTAGAAAATAACCCCGTAAGAGGGGTATAATTATCAATATTAGAAAACAACCCTGTAAGAGGGGCATATCTTTCCAAATCAGAAAACAACCCCAAAAAAGTGGTATATTTTTTAATATGAGAAAATAACCTGTAAAGAGGGGTATATTCGTGAATATTAGAAAACAACCCGTAAGAGTGGCATATCTTCAAAAATAAGAAAACAACCCCAAAAAGTGGTATATTTTTTAATAATAGAAAACAACCCCGTAAGAGGGGTATATTTGTCAATATTAGAAAATAATCCCGTAAGAGGGGTATATCTTTCAAAATGAGAAAACAACCTCAAGAAGTGGTATATTTTTTAATATTAGAAAACAACCCCGTAAGAGGAGTATATTTGTCAATATTAGAAAACAACCCCGTAAGAGGGGTATATCTTTCAAAATAAGAAAACAACCCAAAAAAATATTAGAAAACATCCCCGTAAGAGGGGTATATTTGTCAATATCTAAAAATAACCCGGTAAGAGGGGTATATCTTTCAAAATGAGATAACAACCCTAAAAGTGGTATATTTTTTAATATTAGAAAACAACCTTGTTAGAGGGGTATATTTGTCAATATTAGAAAACAACCCCGTCAGAGGGGTATATCTTTCAATATTAGAAAACAACCCCATAAGATGGATATATTTATCAATATTAGAAAACAACTCCGTAAGAGGGTTTATCTTTCAAAATGAGAAAATAACCCAAAAAAGTGGAATATTTTCTAATGTTAGAAAACAATCCCGTAAGATGGCTATTTCTTTCAAAATGAGAAAACAACTACATAAGGTGGTATACTTTTTAATATTAGAAATAAACCCCGTAACAGGGGTATATTTGTCAATATTAGAAAATAACTCCGTAAGAGGGGTATATTTCTTAATATGAGAAAACAACCTCGTAAGAGGGGTATATCTTTCAAAATTAGAAAACAACCCCAAAAAATGGTATATTTCTTAATATTAGAAAACAACCCCGTAAGAGGGGTATATTTGTCAAATATCAGAAAACAACCCCGTAAGAGGGGTATACCTTCCAAAATGAGAAAACAACCCCAAAAATACTAGAAAACTTCCCCGTAAGAGGGGTATATTTGACAATATCAGAAAACAACCCCATAAGGGGGGTATATCTTTCAAAATGAGAAAAGAACCCCCAAAAGTGGTATATTTTTTAATATTAGCAAACAACCTCGTAAGACGGGTATATTTGTCAACAGTAGAAAATAACCCGTAAGAGGGGCATATTTGTCAATATTAGAAAATAACCCTTAAGAGGGGCGTATTTGTCAATATTACAAAATAACCCCGTAAGAGGGGTATATCTTTCAAAATGAGAAAACAACCCCAAAAAGTAGTATGTTTTTTAATACTCGAAAACAGCCCCGTAAGGGAGGTATATTTGTCAACATTAGAAAACAACCCTATAAAAGGCGTATATCTTTTAAAATGAGAAAACAACCCCAAAAAGTGGTATATTTTATAATATTAGAAAACAACCCCGTAAGAGGGGAATATTTGTCAATATTAGAAAATAACCCCATAAGAGGGGTATATTTATCAATATTAGAAAACAACCCCATAAGAGGGGTATATCTTTCAAAATGAGAAAACAACCCAGAAAAGTGGTATACTTTTTAATATTAGCAAACAACCTCGTAAGACGGGTATGTTTGTCAATATTAGAAAACTAACCGTAAGAGGGCAATATTTGTCAATATTAGAAAATAACCCCTTAAGAGGGGTGTATCTGTCAATATTAGAAAACAACCCCGTAAGAAGGGTATATCTTTCAAAATGAGGAAACAACCCCAAAAAGGGGTATGCTTTTTAATACTGGAAAACAACCCCTTATGAGAGGTATATTTATCAATATTAGAAAACAACCCCGTAAAAGGGGTATATCTTTTAAAATGAGAAAACAACCCCAAAAAGTGGTATATTTTTTAATATTAGAAAACAACCCCGTAAGAAGGGTAATTAGTCAATATTAGAAAACAACCCCATAAGAGCGGTACATCTTTCAAAATGAGAAAACAATCCCAAAAAGTGTTAAGTTTTTTAATATTAGAAAATAATCCCGTAAGAGGGGTATGTTTATCAATATTAGAAAATAACACTGTAAGAGGGATATATTTATCAATATTAGAAAACAACCCCATAAGAGGGGTAATTAGTCAAAATTAGAAAAGAACCCCGTAAGAGCGGTACATCTTTCTAAATGAGAAAACAATTTCAAAAAAGTGTTAAATCTTTTAATACTAGAAAATAATCCCGTAAGAGGGTATGTTTGTCAATATTAGAAAAAAACCCCGTAAGAGGGGTATATCTTTCAAAATGAGAAAACAACCCCGTACGAGGGATACATTTTTCAATATTAAAAAACAACCCCACAAGAGGCGTATATTTGTTAGTATTAGAAAACAACCCCGTAAGAGGGGTATACCTTTCAAAATGAGAGAACAACACCAAAAAGTGTTATATTCTTTAATATTAGAAAACAACCCCGTAAGAGGGGTATATCTTTCAAAATGAGAAAACAACAGTAAAAAAGTAGTATTTTTTTAATATTGGAAAACAACCCCGTAAGAGGGGTATATTTGGTAATATTAGAAAATAACCCCACAAGGCAGGTGTATTTATCAATATTAGAGAACAACCCCGTAAGAGGGGTATATCTTTCAAAATGAGAAAACAACCCCAAAAAAATTACAAAACAGCCCCGTAAGAGGGGTATACTTGTCAATATTAGAAAATAACCCGTAAGAGGGGTATATTTGTCAATATTAGAAAACAACCCCTTAAGAGGGGTATATCTTTCAAAAAGAGAAAGCAACCCCGTATAAGGGGTATATTTTTAAATATTAGAAAACAACCCCGTTAGAGGGGTATATCTTTCAATATGACAAAACAACCCTAAAAAGTGGTATATTTTTAAAATGTGAAAACAACCCGTAAGAGGGGTAAATATGTCAATATTAGAAAACAACCCAGTAAGAGGGGTATATCTTTCAAAATGAGAAAACAAGCCCAAAAAGTGGTATGTATCTTAATATTAGAAAACAACACCGTAAGAGGGGTATATTTGTCAATATTAGAAAACAACCCCGTAAGAGGGGTATATCTTTCAAAAGGAGAAAACAACACACAAAAAATACTAGAAAACATCCCCGTAAGAGGGGTATATTTGTCAATATCAGAAAACAACCCCGTAAGAGGCGTATATCTTTCAAAATGAGAAAACAACCCCAAAAAAGTGGTATATTATTTAATTTGAGAAAACAACCCATAAGAGGGGTATATTTATCAATATTAGAGAACAACCCCGTAAGAGCGATATATCTTTCCAAATTAGAAAACAACCACAACATGTGGTATATTTTTTAATATTAATAAAATAACCCCTTAAGAGTGTTATATTTGTCAATATTAGAAAACAACCCCGTAAGAGGGTATATCTTTCAAAATGAGAAAACAACAACAAAAAGTGGTATATTTTTTAATACTAGAAAAAAACCACGTAAGAGGGGTATATTTGCCAATATTAGAAAATAACCCCGTAAGAGGGGTATATTTGTCAATTTTAGAAAACAACCCCGTAAGAGCGGCATATTTGTTAATATTAGAAAACAACCCCATAAGAGGGGTACAGATTGTCAATATTAGAAAACAACCCCGTAAGAGGGGTATATCTTTCAAAATGAGAAAACAAGTCCGTACGACGGGTATATTTGTCAATATTAGAAAATAACCCCGTAAGTGCGATATATCTTTCAAAATGAGAAAACAACCCCTAAAAGTGGTATGTTTTCCAATAATAGAAAACAATCCCGTAAGAGAGGTATATTTGTAAATATTAAAAAACAACCCCGTAAAAGTGGTATATCTTTTAAAATGAGAAAACAACCACAAAATATGGTATATTTTTTAATATTAACAAGACAACCCCTTAAGTGGGTAATATTTGTCAATATTAGAAAACAACCCCGTAAGAGGATACATCATTCAAAATGAGAAAACAACAACAAAACGTGGTATATTTTTTAATACTAGAAAACAACCCCGTAAGAGGGGTATATTTCTCAATATTAGAAAACAACCCCGTAAGACGGGTACATATGTCAATATTAGAAAATAACCCCGTAAGAGGGGTATATCTTTCAAAATAAGAAAACAACCCCAAAAAGTGAAAACAACTCCGTACGACGGGTAGATTCATCAATATTCGAAAATAACCCCGTAAGAGGGGTATATCTTTCAAAATTAGAAAACAACCCCAAAGAGTGGTATATTTGTCAATATTAGAAAACAACCCCGTAAGACGGGTACATATATCAATATTAGAAAACAACCCCGTAAGAGGGGTATATCTTTCACATTGAGAAAACAACCCCAAAAAATATTAGAAAACATCCCCGTAAGAGGGGTATATTTGTCAATATTAGAACACAACCCGTAAGAGGGGTATATTTGTCAATATTAGAAAATAACTCCATAAGAGGGGTATATCTTTCAAAAAGAGAAAACAACCCCGTATAAGGGGTATATTTTTAAATATTAGAAAACAACCCCGTAAGAGGGGTATATCTTTCAAGATGACAAAACAACCCTAAAAAAGTGGTATATTTTTAAAATGTGAAAACAACCCGTAAGAGGGGTATATATGTCAATATTAGAAAACAACCCAGTAAGAGGGGTATATCTTTCAAAATGAGAAAACAAGCCCAAAAAGTGGTATATTTCTTAATATTAGAAAACAACCCCGTAATAGGGGTATATCTTTCAAAATGAGAAAACAACCCCCAAAAAATACTAGAAAACATCCCCGTAAGAGGGTATATTTGTCAATATCAGAAAACAACCCCGTAATAGGGGTATATCTTTCAAAATGAGAAAACAACCCCAAAAATGTGATATATTTTTTAATATGAGAAAATAACCCGTAAGAGGGGTATATTTATCAATATTAGAAAACAACCCCGTAAGAGCGGTATATCTTTCCAAATGAGAAAACAACCACAAAATGTGGTATATTTTTTAATATTAATAAAACAACCCCTTAAGAGGGTTATATTTGTCAATATTAGAAAACAACCCTGTAGGAGGGTATATCTTTCAAAATGAGAAAACAACAACAAAAAGTGGTATATTTTCTAATACTAGAAAAAAACCACGTAAGGGGGGTATATTTGTCAATATTAAAAAATAACCCCGTAAGAGGGGTATATTTGTCAATATTAGAAAACAACCCCATAAGAGGGGTACATATTGTCAATATTAGAAAATAAGTCGGTAAGAGGGGTATATCTTTCAAAATGAGAAAACAACTCCGTACGATGGGTATATTTGTCAATATTAGAAAACAACCCGTAAGTGGGGTATATCTTTCAAAATGAGAAAACAACCCTTAAAAGTGGTATGTTTTTCAATACTAGAAAACAATCCCGTAAGAGAGGTATATTTGTAAATATTAAAAAATAACCCCATAAAAATGGTATATCTTTTAAAATGAGAAAACAACCACAAAATGTGGTATATTTTTTAATATTAATAAAACAACCCCTTAAGTGGGTTATATTTTTCAATATTAGAAAACAACCCCGTAAGAGGATATATCATTCAAAATGAGAAAACAACAACAAAAGGTGGTATATTTTTTAATACTAGAAAATAACCCCGTAAGAGGGGTATATTTGTCAATATTAGAAAACAATCCCGTAAGAGGGGTACATATGTCAGTATTTGAAAACAACTCCGTAAGAGGGGTATATCTTTCAAAATGAGAAAACAACCCAAAAAAGTGAAAACAACTCCGTACGACGGGTATATTTGTCAATATTAGAAAATAACCCCGTAAGAGGGGTATATCTTTCAAAATTAGAAAACAACCCCAAAAAGTGGTATATTTCCCAATATTAGAAAACAACCCCGTAAGAGGGGTACATTTGTCAATATTAGAAAACAACCCTGTAAGAGGGGTATATCTTTCAAAATGAGAAAACAACCCCAAAAAATATTAGAAAACATCCCCGTAAGAGGGGTATATTTGTCAATATTAGAAAACAACTCCGTAAAAGGGGTATATTTATCAATATCAGAAAACAACCCCGTAAGAGGGGTATATCTTTCAAAATGAGAAAAGAACCTAAAAAAAAGTGGTATATTTTTTAATATGAGGAAACAACCCGCAATAGGGGTATATTTATCAATATAAGGAAACAACCCCGTAAGAGGGGTATATCTTTCAAAATGAGAAAACAACCCCGTACGAGGGGTATATTTTTCAATATTAGAAAACAACCCCGTAAGAGGGGTATATCTTTCAAGATGAGAAAACAACCGCAAAAAAGTGGTATATTTTTTAATATGAGAAAACAAACAGTAAGAGGGATATATTTGTAAATATTAGAAAACAACCCCGTAAGAGGGGTACATTTGTCAATATTAGAAAACAACCCTGTAAGAGGGGTATATCTTTCAAAATGAGAAAACAACCTGAAAAAATATTAGAAAACATCCCTGTAAGAGGGGTATATTTGTCAATATTAGAAAATAACTCCGTAAAAGGGGTATATTTATTAATATTAGAAAACGACCCTGTAAGAGGGGTATATCTTTCAAAATGAGAAAAGAACCTCAAAAAAGTGGTATATTTTTCAATATGAGAAAACAATCCGCAATAGGGGTATATTTGTCAATATTAGGAAACAACCCCGTAAGAGGGGTATATCTTTCAAAATGATAAAACAACCCCGTACTAGTGGTATATTTTTCAATATTAGAAAACCACCCCGTAAGAGGGGTATATCTTTCAAGATGAGAAAACAACCCCAAAAAAGTTGTATATTTTTTAATATGAGAAAACAACCAGTAAGAGGGATATATTTGTCAATATTAGAAAACAACCCTGTAAGTCGAATGTATCTTTCAAAATGACAAAACAACCCCAAAAAGTGATTTGTTTTTTAATATCAGAAAATAACCCCGTAAGAGGGGTATCTTTCTCAAAAATAGAAAACAACCCCGTAAGAGGGGTATATTTATCAATATTAGAAAACAACCCCGTAGGAGGGGTATATCTTTCAAAATGAGAAAACAACCCTAAAAAAGCTGTATATTTTTTAATTTGAGAAAACAACCCGTAAGAGGGGTATACTCGTCATTATTAGAAAACAACCCCGTAAGAGGGTTATATCATTCAAAATGAGAAAACAACCCCAAAATGTGGTATATTTCTTAATATTACTAAACAACCTCGTAAGAGCGGTATATTTATCAATATTGGAAAACAACTCAATAAGAGGGGTATATCTTTCAAAAGGAGAAAACAACCCCAAAAAATATTTAAAAATATTTCTATAAGTGGGGTATATTTGTCAATATCTAAAAACAACCCGGTAAGAGGGGTATATCTTTCAAAATAAGAAAACAACCCCAAAGCAAAAGGAGAACTAGCTCTAAAATAAAAGCATTGGTTATGAAGGAAGAATCCTCTCTTTATCTCTTAGCTGCCCTATAATGTCTTCTTTCTGGAGTGGTATGTTTTTCAATACTAAAAAAGAACCGTAAGAGGTATATTTGTCAATATTAGAAAACAACCCCGTAAGAGGGGTATATTTGTCAATATTAAAAAACAACCCCGTTAGAGGAGTATATCTTTCAAAATGAGAAAACAACCCTAAAAAATATTAGAAAACAACTCCAAAGAGTGGTATATTTTTTAATATTAGAAAATAACCCCGTAAGTGGTATATTTGTTAATATTTAGAAAACAACCCCATTAGAGGGGTATATCTTTCAAAATGAGAAAACAACCGCAAAAAAGTGGTATATTTTTTAACGTTAGAAAACAACCCCATAAGCGGGGTATATTTGTCAGTATTAGAAAACAACCCCGTGAGAGGAGTATATTTGTCAATATTAGAAAACAACCCCTTAAAAGGGGTATATCTTTTAAAATGAGAAAACAACGCCAAAAAAGAGGTATATTTTTTAATTTTAGAAAATAATCCCGTCAGAGGGGTAAATTTGTCAATATTAAAAATAACCCGTAAGAGGGGTATATTTGTAAATATTATAAAAATAACCCAGTAAGAGGGGTGTATCTTTCAAAAAGAGAAACAACACCAAAAAAGTGGTATATTTTTTAATATTAGAAAAAAATCTCGTCAGTGGGGTAGATTTGTCAATTTTAAAAAACAACCCGTAAGAGGTGTATATTTGTCAATATTAGAAAACAACCCCGTAAGAGGGGTGTATCTTTCAAAATGGGAAAATAACCCCCAAAAGTGGTATATTTTTAATATCAGAGAAAAACATCGTAAGTGGGGTAAGAGGGGTATGTATATCTTTCAAAATGAGAAAACAATCTCGTACGCGGGGTATATTTTTTAATATTAGAAAATAACCCCGTAAGAGCGATATATCTTTCCGAATGACAAAACAACCCCAAAAAGTGGTATATTTTTTAGTATGAGAAAACAGCCCATAAGAGGGGTATATTTTTCAATATTAGAAAACACCTCGTACGAAGGGTATATCTTTCAAAATGAGAAAAAAACCCCAAAAAATTTTAGAGAACCACCCTGTAAGAGGGGTATATTTGTCAATATTAGAAAATAACCTTGTAAGAGGGCTATATCTTTCAAAATAAGAAAACAACCCCGTACGAGGGGTATATTTTTTAAATATTAGAGAACAACCCCGTAAGAGGGGTATATCTTTCAAAATGAGAAAACAATCCCGACAGAGGGGTATATTTGTCAGTATTAGAAACCATCCCATAAGAGGGGGATATCTTTCAAAATGAGAAAACAACCCCAAAAAGTGGGATATTTCTTCATATCCGAAAGAACCTTTTAAGAGTGGTAAATTTGTCAATATTAGAAAACAACTCCGTAAGAGGTGTATATCTTTCAAAACAAGAAAACAACCCCAAAAAATATTAGAAAACAACCTCGAAAGAAGGGTACATTTGTCAATTTAAAAAAAAAACCCCGTAAAAGTGGTATATTTTTAATATAAGAAAACAACCTCGTAAGAGGGGTATATTTGTGAATATTAGAAAACCCCGTAAGAGGGGTATATCTTTCAATATTTGGAAACAACCCCAAGAAATGATATATTACTTAATATTAGGAAACAACCCCGTAACAAGGGTATATTTATCAATTTTAGAAAACAATCCCGTAAAGGGGTATATTTTTCAATATTAAACAACCCCGTAAGAGGGGTATATCTTTCAAAATGAGAAAAAAACCCCATACGAGGGATATATTTGTCAATATTAGAAAATAACCCCATAAGAGGGGTATATCTTTCAAAATGAGAAACAACCGCAAAAAAGTGGTATATTTTTTAACATTAGAAAACAACCCCATAAAAGGGGTATATTTGTCAATATTAGAAAACTACCCCGTAAGAGGGGTATATTTGTCAATATTAGAAAACAGCCCCTTAAAAGGGGTATATCTTTCAAAATGAGAAAACAATCCCGATAGAGGGGTATATTTGTCAATAATAGAAACCATCCCATAAGAGGGGTATATCTTTCAAAAAAGCGGTATATTTTGTAATATTAGAAAACAACCTTGTAAGAGGGGTATATTTATTAATATTTGACAATAACCCCGTAAGAGGGTATATGTTTCAAAAAGAGAAAACAACCCAAAAAAAGCGGTATATTTTTTAAAATTAGGAAACAACCCCGTAATAGGGGTATATTTATAAATATTACAAAACAACCACTTAAGAGGGGTATATTTGTCAATATTATAAAACAACCCCGTAAGAGGGGTATATCTTTCAAAATGAGAAAACAACCCCGTACGAATGGTATATTTGTCAATATTAGAAAACAACCCCGTAAGTGGGGTATATCTTCCAAAATGAGAAAATAACCCTAAAAAAGTGGTATATTTTTTAAAATCAAAAAACAACCCCGTAAGTGGGGTATATCTGTCAATATTAGAAACCAACCCCGTAAGAGAGGTATATTTGTCAATATTAGAAAACAATCCCGTAAGGGGATATATCTTTCAAAATGAGAAAACAAACTAAAAAAAGTGGTATATTTTTTAACATTAGAGAACAATCCCATAAGGGGGTTATATCTTTCAAAATGAGAAAATAACCCCAAAAAGGCGGTATATTTGTCAATATTTGAAAACAACCCCGTAAGAGGGGTATATCTTTCAAAATGAGAAAACAACGCCAAAATGTGGTATATTTTTTAAAATTAGAAAACAATCCCTTCATAAAGGTAAATTTATCAATATTAGAGAACAACCACGTAAGAGGGTATATTTGTCAATATTAGACAAGAATCCCGTAAGACGAGTATATCTTGCAAAATGAGAAACCAACCCCAAAAAAGTGGTATATTTTTTAATATCAGAAAACGACCCCATAAGAGAGGTAAATTTGTTAATATTAGAAAACAACCCTGTAAGAGGAGTATATTTATCAATATTAGAAAACAACCACGTAAAAGGGGGTATATTTGTCAATATTAGACAAGAACCCCGTAAGAGGGGTATATTTGTCGATATTAGAAAACGACCCCGTAAGAGGTGTATATTTAACAATAATAGACAAGTGACATCGTAAGAGGTGTATATTCGTCAATAATAGACAACCCCAAAAAGCGGTATATTTTTAATATTAGATAATAACCCTGTAAGAGGGGAATATTTGTCAATATTAGAAGTCAACCTGTAAGAGGGGTATATCTTTCAAAATGAGAAAACAACCCCAAAAAGTGGTATATTTTTTAATATTAGAAAACAATCCAGTAAGAGGGGTATATTTTTTAATATTAGAAAACAACCCCGTAAGAGGGGTATATTTGTTAATATTATATAATAACCCCGTAAGAGGGGTATATTTGTCAATTTTAGAAAACAACTGCAAAAAAGGGGTATATTTTTTAATATTAGAGAACAACCCCATAAGAGAGGTATATTTATCAATATTAGAAAACAACCCCGTAAGAGGGTTATAGAATTTCAAAATGATAAAACAACCGCAAAAAAGTGATATATTTTTTAATATTAGTAAACAACCCCATAAGAGGGGTATATTTGTCAATATTAGAAAACAACCTCGTACGAGGGGTATATCTTTCAAAATGAGAAAACAACCGTAGAAAAGTGGTATATTTTTTAATATTAGAGAACAACCCCGTAAGAGTTGTATATTTTTTAATATGAGAAAACAACGCCGTAACATGGGTATATTTGTCAATATTAGAAAACAACCCCGTAAGAGGGTTATATCTTTCAAAATGAGAAAACAACCGCAAAAAACTAGTATATTTTTTAATATTAGAGAACAACCCCGTAAGAGGAATATATTTGTCAATATTAGAAAACAACCCCGTCAAAGGGTTATATAGTTTCAAAATGAGAAAACAACCGCAAAAAAGTGATATATTTTTTAATATTAGAGAACAATCCCATAAGAGGGGTATGTTTCTCAATATTAGAAAACAACCCCTTACGAGGGGTATATCTTTCATAATGAGAAAACAACCCCAAAAAAGTGGTATATATTTTAATACCAAAAAACAACCCCGTAAGAGGGCTATATTTGTCAATATTAGAAAACAACCCCGTAAGAGGGGTATATTTCTCAATATTAGAAAACAAACCCATTAGTGGGGTATATCTTTCAAAATGAAATATCAACCCTAAAAAAGCGGTATATTTTTTAATATTAGAAAACACCACCGAAAGAGGGGTATATCTTTCAATAATAGAAAATAACACCGTAAGAGTGGTATATTTTTTAATATTAGAAAACAAGCCCGTAAGAGGGGTATATTTGTCAGTATTAGAAAATAACCCCGTAAGAGTAGTATTTGTGTTTATATTACAAAACAACCTCGTAAGACGGGTATATCTCTCAAAATGAGAAAACAACCCCTAAAAGTGGTATATTTTTTAATACTAGAAAAAACCATGTAAGAGGGGTATATTTGTCAATATTAGAAAATAACCCCGTAAGAGAGGTATATTTGTCAATATTAGAAAACAACTCCGTAAGAGGGGTATATCTTTCAAAATGAGAAAACAACCCTAGAGAGTGGTATGTTTTCTAATATTAAAAAATAACCTCGTAAGAGGGGTATATATGTCAATATTAGAAAATAACCCCATAAGAGAGGTATATCTTTCAAAATCACAAAACAACCGCAAAAAGTGATATATTTTTTAATATTATAAAACAACCCCGTACGAGAGGTATATTTGTCAATATTAGAAAACAACCCCGTAAGAGGGTTATATCTTTCAAAATGAGAAAACAACCCTAAAAAGTGGTATATTATTTAATATAAGAAAACAACCCCGTAAGAGGGGTATATTTGTTAATATTAGAAGACAACCCCGTAAGAGGGGTATATCTTTCAAAATGAGAAAACAACCCCAAAAAGTAGTTTTTTTTTAACATTAGAAAACAAACCCGTAAGAGGGGCCTTTCTATCAATATTAGAAAACAACCCCCGTAAGAGGGGTATATTTGTCAATAATAGAAAATAACCCCGTAAGAGTGGTATATCTTTCAAAATGAGAAAACAACCCCGTAAGAGGGGGTATATTTTTTAATATGAGAAAATAACCCCGTAAAAGGGATATATTTGTTAATATTAATGAGAAAACAACCCTAAAAAGGTGGTATATCTTTTAATACTAGAAAACAACCCCGTAAGAGTATATCTTTCAAATAGAGAAAACAACCGAAAAAAGTGGTATATTTTTTAATATTAGAAAATAACCCCGTGAGTGGGGTATATCTTTCAAAACGAGAAAACAAACCCAAAAAGTGGTATATTTTTTAATATTAGAAACCAACCCTGTAAGAGGGTATATTTATCAATATTAGAAAATAACCCCGTAAGAGGGGTACATTTGCTAATATTAGAAAACAACCCCGTAAGAGGGGTACATTTGCTAATATTAGAAAACAACCCCGTAAGAGGGGTATATTTGTTAATATTAGAAAACAACCCCGTAATTGGGGTATATGTTTCAAAATGAGAAAACAACCCCGTAATAGTGGTGTATTTTTAATATTAGAAAACAACCCCGTAATTGGGGTATATGTTTCAAAATGAGAAAACAACCCCGTAATAGTGGTGTATTTTTCAATATGAGAAAACAACCCCGTAATAGGGGTATATTTATCAATATTAGAAAATAATCCCGTAAGGGGGTTATATCTTTCAAAATGAGAGAACAACCACAAAAAAGTGGTATATTTTTTAATACTAGAGAACAGCCCCGTAAGCGGGGTATATTTGTCAATATTAGAAAATAACCCCATAAGAGAGTTATATCTTTCAAAATGAGAAAACAACTGCAAAAAAATGATATATTTTTTAATATTACAGAACAACCCCATAATAAAGGTATATCTTTCAAAATGAGAAAACAACCACAAAAAGTAGTATGCTTTTTAATATTAGAAAACAACCCCGTGAGAGGGGTCTTTTTATCAATATTAGAAAATAACCCCGAAAGAGGAGTATATTTGTCAATATTAGAAAACAACCCCATAAGAGTGGTATATCTTTCAAAATGAGAAAACAACCCCGTAAGAGGGGTATATTTTTTAATATGAGAAAATAACCCCATAAGAGGGGTATATTTGTCAATATTAGAAAACAACCCCGTAAGAGTGGTATATCTTTCAAAATGAGAAAACAACCCCAAAAAAGTGGTATATTTTTTAACATTAGAAAACAACCCAGTAAGAGGAGTATATTTGCCAATATTAGAAGACCACCCCGTAAGAGGGGTATATCTTTCAAAATGATAAAAAAAACCCCATATTTGTTAACATAAGAAAACAAACCCGTAAGAGCGGTATATTTATCATTATTAGAAAAAAACCCCATAAGAGGGGTATGGTTGTCAATATTAGAAAACAACCCCGTAAGAGTGGTATAACTTTCAAAATGAGAAAACAACCCCAAAACAATGGTATATTTTTTAACATTAGAAAACGACCCAGTAATAGGGGTATATTTGTCAATATTAGAAAACATCCCCGTAAGAGGGGTACTTCTTTCAAAATGAGAAAACAACCATAAAAAGTTGTATATTTTTCAATATTAGAAAATAACCCCGTATAAGGAGTATATTTATCAATATAAGAAAACAACCAAGTAAGAGGGGTATTTTTGTCAATATTAGAAAACAACTCCGTAAGAGGGGTATATCTTTCAAAATGAGAAAACAACCCCAAAAAATAGTATGTTTTCTAATATTAGAAAACAACCCTGTAAGAGGGGTATATATGTCAATATTAGAAAACCACCCCATAAGAGGGGTGTATCTTTCAAAATCAGAAAACAACCCCAAAAAGTGAAATATTTTTTTATATTAGAAAACAACCCCGTACGAGGAGTATATTTGTCAATATTAGAAAATACCCCGTGAGAGGGGTATATCTTTCAAAATTAGAAAACAGCCCCAAAAAGTGGTATATTTTTTAATATAAGAGAACAACCCCGTAAGAGGGGTAAATTTGTCAATATTAGAAGACAACCCCGTAAGAGGGGTATATCTTTTAAAATGAGAAAACTACCCTGTAAGAAGGGTATATTTATCAATATTAGAAAACAACCCTGTAAGAGGGGTATATTTGTCAATATTAGAAAACAACCCCGTAAGAGTGGTTTATCTTTCATAATAAGAAAACAACCCCAAAAAAGTGGTATATTTTTTAACATTACAAAACAACCCAGTAAGAGGGGTATATTTGTCAATAATAGAAAACAACCCCGTAAGTGGGGTACATCTTTCAAAATGAGAAACAGCCCCAAAAAGTGGTACATTTTTCAATATTAGAAAACAACACCGTACAAGGAGCATATTTGTCAATATAAGAAACCAACCAAGTAAGAGGGGTATATCTGTCAATATTATAAAACAGCTCCGTAAGAGGGGTATATCTTTCAAAATGAGAAAACAATCTCAAAAAGTGGTATGTTTTCTAATATTAGAAAACAACCCCATAAGAGGGGTAAATTTGTCAATATTAGAAAACAACGACGTAGGAGGGGTATATTTATCAATAATAGAAAACAACCCCATACGAGGGGTATATTTGTCAATGTTAGAAAACATCCCCGCATGAGTGGTATGTTTTTCAAAATGAGAAAACAACCCCAAAAAAGTGGTATATTTTTTAACATTAGAAAACAACCCAGTAAAAGGCGTATATTTGTCAATATTAGAAAACAACCTCGTAAGAGGGGTACATCATCAAAATGAGAAAATAACCCCAAAATGTGGTATATTTTTCAGTATTAGAAAACAACCACGTACGAGGAGTATATTTGTCAATATAAGAAAATAACCAAGTAAGAGGGGTATATTTGTCACTATTAGAAAACAACTCCGTAAAGCGGTATATCTTTCAAAATGAGAAAACAATCCCAAAAAGTGGTATGCTTTCTAATATTAGAAAACAACCCCATAAGATGGGTAAATTTGTCAATTTTAGAAAATAACCCCATTAGAGTGGTATAATTGTCAATATTAGAAAATAACCCCGTAAGAGGGGTAAATTTGTCAATATTAGAAAACAACCCCATAAGAGGGTATATTTATCAATAATAGAATACAACCCCGTAAGAGGGTATCCTTTACTCTTCTTTGATCTACATCAACGACATCCTACTATTCTCAGAAACAGCAGAGGACCACCACCAACTGTTACAACAGTTCCTTGCCATCATCCAGAAATATGGCATTATCTTTGTCGAGAAAGAAGAGCACTATTAATAGCGAAATTGAATTTCTCGGTATGCATTTCAAGAATGGCCGATTACATATGGTCCCCACTGACAAAGGAACTTGATAATTTTCCAGAAGAGAATTTATCAGTGAAACAAATTCAACAGTTCCTTGGAATCCTAAACTATGTTCGAGAGGCCATTCCACACCTGTCTAGTTACACGTGCCACCTCTCTAAGATGCTCAAGAAGAACCCTCCTCCATGGGGAGCGAAACAAACAACAGCTGTCAAAAAACTAAAAGAGCTGGCTCACAATCCGCCACCTCTCACAATCCCGTCAATAGGAGAACTTATTCTCCAAACAGATGCATCTGATTATGCATGGGGGGCCATCCTCCTAGAAAAGCTCCACGACAAGGAACAATTATGTGGATATGCATGGTCGGTTTCCTCTTGAGGAAAAACATTATCACACGACCTACAAGGAAATTTTGGCGGTCAAGCACGGGATAAAAAAGTTTGAATTCTTCTTGATTGGACAGCACTTCCTGGTTCGGATGGACAACTCCTCCTTCCTAAAGATTCTTGAATCCAACCAGAAGACCTTGCCTGAGCCCCAACTACTGCGATTAAAGTCATGGTTCAACATATATGATTTTAAGGTTGAGCATATAAAAGGGATAAGAAACCTAATCCCGAATTTCTTATCCAGACTTTCCAAACCTTAGAATCAGCCTATAGTCCTTCTCACCTCTACCATAAATCTTCCCATAATAACCGATGCTCATGGATAAGTTTAAGGAGATCTCATGTCCATTGATATGGAGTTTTGAACCAGGTAAAGAATCTCCATGGATATGACCCCGAGTTTGCTTCATTGTTGAAGAAGTGTAAAAGATTCATAATGGGCATACCATAGCATGATGTGATCGTAGATAGGCACCATAGGAACCATAACTCGCTTTCATACTTTGGATGTTTAGGAGATAAGTGATAAATCAGACACTAAGGGTAGTCTGGAAAGAAGAAGTTGGGTTGTATTGGGAGTGAGAAGGTTTGTTGAAAAGTTGCCAAATAATGGAACATCATCTTCCGAGCAAAGTCAATGACTTATTTGGTTGTGAGGTTGTCGGGAAGATCTGGTGGTGAAGGAGGTTGCAGGTTGGTTCTGGAAGATGAAGAAGCCATAAAAATTATGGGAAGATTTATGGTAGAGGTGAGAAGGACTATAGGCTGATTCTGAGGTTTGGAAAGTCTGGATAAGAAATCCGGGATTAGGTTTCTTATCCCTTTTATATGCTCAACCTTAAAATCATACATGCTAAACCATGACTTTAATCGCAGTAGTTGGGGCTCAGGCAAGGTCTTCTGGTTGGATTCAAGAATCTTTGGGAAGGAGGAGTTGTCCATCCGAACCAGGAAGTGCTATCCAATCAAGAAGAATTCAAATTTTTTTATCCCGTGCTTGACCGCCAAAATTTCCTTGTAGGTCGTGTGATAATATTTTTCCGAGAGGAAAAGCCCGGCCGTGCATATCCATGGTGTTCCTTTATCGTGGAGCTTTTCTAGGAGGGTGGCCCCCCATGCATAATCAGATGCATCTGTTTGGAGAATAAGTTCTCCTATTGACGGGATTGTGAGAGGTGGCGGATTGTGAGCCAGCTCTTTTAGTTTTTTAACAGCTGTTGTTTGTTCCGCTCCCCATGGAGGAGGGTTCTTCTTGAGCATCTTAGAGAGGTGGCACGTGTAACTAGACAGGTGTGGAATGGCCTCTCGAACATAGTTTAGGATTCCAAGGAACTGTTGAATTTGTTTCACTGATAAATTCTCTTCTGTAAAATTATTAAGTTCCTTTGTCAGGTAGGGACCATATGTGTACTGGCCATTCTTGAAATGCATACCGAGAAATTCAATTTCTCGTTGGCCAATAGTGCTCTTCTTTTCTGACAGCATAATGCCATATTTCTGGATGATGGCAAGGAACTGTTGTAACAGTTGGTGGTGGTCCTCTGCTGTTTCTGAGAATAGTAGGATGTCGTTGATGTAGATCAAAGAAGAGTAAAGGATAAGCCCAAAAATCTTAATCATGGTCTTCTGGAATTGAGATGGGGCAGTCTTGAGCCCAAAGGGCATAACAGTCCACTGGTATTGGGCATTAGGGATACAAAATGCAGTCTTGTATCTCTCTGTGGGCTGGATACCGAGTTGCCAAAAGCCCGGCTTTAAGTCAAATTTGGAATAGTATTGGGCCTTTTGGATATGGACTTTAAGATTTGAGATCCGAGGAAGAGGAAATTTGTTGTCTTGAAGGAAATGGCTTAAGGGCTTGTAGTCTATGACAAGCCTCTTTTTTCCCCGAATCTTTTCAGACCTTTTTTCCACATAAAAGGCTTGGCAAGCCCATTGTGAAGTAGTGGGTTCAATTAGGCCTTGCTGTAACAATGTCAAGCATTCTGATCGGGCAAGGGCTAGGTCTGTGGGTGACATTCCCATGTGTGTGGCTTTAGTAGGGTTAATGTCTTCATTAAGTTTGAAGGGGAGGCTGATATAGAGTTGTGAATTTTTCCACAGAGGAAGAGGGTGTTGAAAATGTGAATGAGATTCGGGTAGGCGAAGAAATTTTCCCGTGTATGGTAGGAATGGTGGAATTGTATGCATCACGGAAAACAGATTTGAAGTTTTAGTGTATGGCCAAAACTGTCTCTTGAACTTTATGCCAGTTGGAAGAATTTGGAGCTTTTAAGCTTGATGATAAACATCAAACCCTATCAGGATATCCTTATTTGAAAGATCCGAACCAATAATGTGCGTCCATAGCATAATCGGGAAAGAAGCGTATTAGATCCTCTGTCTTGTGATCGGAGTGGTTTTGAAGGTTTGACCATTGGGCTGCCCTAAGAGCTGATCATGGGGCTTCCAATACTCTGATGGGAGAACCATTGGGTTCATCATGCTTCTTTGTGCTCCAGTGTCAAAGAAAGCTATTCTTGAGTACAGGCTTGGGTATTTTGAAGGTAGGATCATGTATGGGAATATATGGAACTGGAGGGATTTTGTAGTAAATTGAAAAGTTTCGGAGGTGGAGAAGAAATAAAGAAAGAAGAGCGGGTAGGGTTGGAGAGAGAGGATATTGTATTACATCTTCCAGAATATTCTCCTGACTTTCTTCGTGCAGACCAATCATCAAGATTGGTATCTCACTATCGTCTGAGTCTGAAGAAGATTCTTGTGAGGACTCTGTGGAGTCTGAGAACTCCATTTCTAACCCAAATAAGCTTTCTGGGGTAAGATCCTCTTGCTCAAAGTAGAGATTCTATCTCAAGCGAAAGAGTTTGGAAGAGATAAAGACATGCTTGACTTGTTGAATCATCTTTACTTTGACTTTTCTGGATTCCTAGGACAATTTTTTGCATAGTGTCCCTTTCTTTTGCAGATGAAACATCTGTCAGACTTGTACCCTTGATTCCGTTTCTTACGGAAGTATTTGAATCTCTTTGGGTTCTTTTTCCTGAACTTCTTATTGCTGCGCGTGTATTTCTGGAAATGATGTCCAGACTTCTTCTTATGATTTGAACAGACGCAGTTGGCGGCTTTGCACTTAATCCTGAGGTGGTTCTTGTTGCAAGCCTTTTGGACTATCAAGTCCCTTTGAGATAACCTTTTGAATAACTCTTGTTGATCACACAGTCTCTTAATGGAAGAGAGTGTGAATTGCCAGATATCGCCAAGTGTAATAGAGGTGACTGGTCTCTTTGTTGCCGCAATCATATTGTTGACCTCATGTTGTATTTCATCCGGCAGAGAGGTGATGAAGGTATACTTTAGTGTATCGTCACCATCATGTCCTCCAAGACATAGTAGAGTTTGGACAGAGCCGAATAGTGCTCTTCCATATCCTTCATTTTTAATGAACAGCATTTTCGATCAAAGAACTCTTGTTTCTGCTCTCTTATGACAGGGTCATAACTCCCAAGGAACTGGTTATGGAGGATTATTCTGCTGGCGATGGGTAGCGGTCGACAAATTGAAGCCTGGTGTACTCGGTGCGGTGGCTCAATCTCTTAAGCTTCCCAGGTAAATCTTGTGACAAATTCGGCAAGGACCTTTTTGAGTGTGGCCCCTTCAAGGGTCATCTGAAGATCAATCCATGCCAAGAATTCGGAAAGCTTGTCCTTCCATTTCGATGGGGGTAGGTCATCAAAAGTGAACCAAGGTCCCGTGCTAGGCCGGTCTTGACCTTGGGTTTGGAGCTCCGGTGGGGCAAAGAATGGTATGCATCCTCGTCTCGGGTTCCACTATTTCCGGGTGGGATCGATTGCGAAGTGTTCATGAGAATCTCAGTGATGTCGCCATCTCCGGAAGTATTTGAAGAGGATTACAGATCATACCCGGTGATGAGAGATTGCTCTGGTATTTTTTCCTTACAGGCTATAGGAGGAGAGGTTTTCTTTTCTAGGTTTTTTGAGTGTTTTGGGTAAAGATGAGAGAAAGTGCCAAATGGCTGATAAAGGGTTTCTTGTGGTTGTTCTAGTTGTGAAAGAAAAGGGAATGAAGAATAGTACGAAGGAGCAATAGCAGATGATGTGGAGGCTGCTGAAGTAAAGGATGGAATTATGGTAGACTGGTCTCTCCGAAGATCATGCTCAATTTGATCTATTTGTTTCTTCAGTCGTGTGATCTCCTTTTCCTTTTGCACGAAGGCGGGAGTAATGGGCTGAGGTATCCGAAGCTCTCTATCCAGAGCCTGATACTTTACAGTGAGCGATGAATGGAGCTGGAGTACTTCCTGTGAGAAAGTATCCAACTTCTTATCCAGTTTTTGAGCCAGGTGTAAAGCTTGGTCCAGTTTCCCATCTATCTTTTTTAGATAAGTATTCTGGACGATCGAGTTGGAGGTTTGCTAGTTTAGCACCTCTTTTGGAGGTGTCGGAGGTTCTATAGATCCAGAGGGAGAAATCCTTGAAGGAAGAATTTCTGATCTCTTGTTCTCCGTTTTCCCTAAAGGAGGGAAATCCTCTGGCTGGAACATGTAGCATCCTTGAATTAATGGTTGTACCACTGGTAGATCTAGCTGGATCTCCTTTCTGCAGGTTGCAGAAGGGGCTTTCCCAAATTCGAGACCGAGTTGGGCCAACAGTACCTTAAATTCATCGAAAGAGATATCAAGGATTGTCTTTCCTTCTTTTGCAAGGAGTTCGATAGCCTCATCAAACATTGGGAGTGGTGTTTTGCTCTTCTGTTGTTTCTGGGAATCATCTAGATCCCGGTCATCCGGCTTCGATCTTATTTCTGAACATGGAGTGTCCGGTGACATATTTCGAGGATTCTTCTTTGGATGTTGAAAGCAAGGTTCAGCATAGTTTAATTCATCATCACAAGTACATCCCGGGCGGCACATCTCTGGGGCAACATCCCAGACAAAGTGTCCTTTGACCTGGGCGGCGTAGATCTGGTGTCCAGAGGACTGGAATGAATGAATAGGGATCTTTTCCCTTGGCCTTGATATTGGTTGTATCATGGATGCTTGAAAAATGGATGGAGCTGAAGAAGTTTCTCCAGTCTTTGTGAAGATCATTTTAACAGTCCCGTCTCTTTGTTGGATAATATTTTCTTACATGAAGGAGAGAGTTGCAGGGTTGAAGTGTGGGTTGTGATTTCTGAAGTCATTGTGGTTGGGTTTCTCTTCTCTGTCACCAAAGGCTCTGATACCAAAGGGAGCCGAGAGTTGTTCATGGTATAGTCCTCATGCTGTAAACTCAAGGCATGTGAATATCCTCAAGCTAAGACCAGAAAGAGGCACCTCGCCATGGGGGGTCTTTCTGCTCTTTTGGATTTCGATAGCCGAGTTAGCCCTTTTGGATCATACCAGAAACAGATCGTAGCAACTATTAGTTCATTGCCATTGGATCGAGGAGAAGAGAGGGGAAGAGTTTAGAAGGCCATGAGAGAGTAAGAAATTGCTTAATGGAAACTTGCCTGATTTTTATTCAAAATGACTTCTCCTTATATAGGGAGGAGAGTCTCAACAAGAGTACAAAAGGAGGCTAAGTGGGAATTCCACTCGAATATCTTTCAAAATAAGAAAACAACTTCAAAAAAGTGTTATATTTTTATTATTAGAAACCAACCCCGTAAGAGGGGTATATTTGTCAATATTGGAAAATAACCCCATAAGAGGGGTATATTTGTCAATACTAGAAAATAACCCCGTAAGAGGGGTATATCCTTCAAAATAAGAAAACAACCCCAAAAAAGTGGTATATTTTTTAATATGAGAAAACAACCTTGTAAGAGGGGTATATTTGTCAATATTTGAAAACAACCAAGTAAGAGGGGTATATTTGTCAATATTAGAATACAACCCCGTAAGAGGGGTATATCTTTCAAAATGAGAAAAGAACCCCAAAAAAGTGATATATTTTTTCATATGAGGAAACAACCCCATAAGAGGGGTATATTTTGTCAATATTAGAAAACAACCCCGTACGAGGGCTATGTTTCTCAATATTAGAAAACAACCCCGTAAGAAGGGTTTATTTATCAATATTAGTAAACAACCCTGTAAGAGGGGTATATTTGTCAGTATTAGAAAACAACCACGTAAGAGGGTTATATTAGTCAATATTAGAAAACAACCCTATAATAGAGATATATCTTTCAAAATGAGAAAACAACCCCAAAAAAGTGGTATATTTTTTAATATGAGAAAACAACCCCGTAAGAGGAGTATTTTTGTCAATATAAGAAAACAACCCCGTAAGAGGAGTATTTTTGTCAATATAAGAAAATAACCCCGTGCGAGGAGTATATTTGCCAATATTAGAAAACAGCCCCGTTAGAGGGGTATGTCTTTCGAAATAAGAAAACAATTTTAAAAAAGTAGTATATTTTTAATATTAGAAAACAACCCCGTAAGAGGGGTATATTTGTCAATATTAGAAAATAACCCGTAAGAGGGGTATATTTGTCAATACTAGAAAATAACCCCGTAAGTTGGGTATATCTTTCAAAATGAGAAAAAAACTCCAAAAAAGTAAGAAGGGTATATTTGTCAATATTTGAAAACAGCCCGGTAAGAGGGGTATATATTTTAATATTATAAACAATCCAGTAAGAGGAGTATATTTGTCAACATTACAAAACAATCCCATAAGAGGGGTATATTTCTCAATATTAGAGAACAACCTCGTATGAGGGGTTTATTTTGTCAATATTAGAAAATAACCCCGTAACAGGGGTTTATTTGTCAATATTAGAAAATAACCTCGTAATAGGGGTATATTTTGTCAATATTACAAAACAACCCCGTAAGAGGGGTATATTTGTCAATATTAGACGACAACCACGTAAGAGGGGTATATTTATCAATATTTGAAAACAACCCCGTAAGAGGGGTATATTTGTCAATATTAGAGAACAACCCCGTAAGACGGGTATATCTTTCAAAATGAGAAAACAACCCCAAAAAAAGTAGTATATTTTTAATATGAGAAAACAAGCTCGTAAGACGGTTATATTTGTCAATGTTAGATAACAACCCCGTTAGAGGGGTATATTTGTCAACATTACAAAACAATCCTGTAAGAGAGGTATATTTGTCAATATTAGAAAACAACCCCGTAATAGGGATATATTTGTCAAAATTAGAAAATAACCTGCAAGAGGGGTATATTTGTCAATACTAGAAAACAACCCCGTAGAGGGGTATATCTTTCAAAATGAGAAAACAACCCCAAAAAAGTGGTATATCTTTTTAATATGAGAAAACAACCCCGTAAGAGGGTTATATTTGTCAATATTAGAAAACGACCCCGTAGTAGGGGTATATTTGTAAATATTAGAAAACAATCCCGTAAGAGGGGTATATCTTTAAAAATGAGAAAACAACCCCAAAAAAGTGGTATATTTTTTAATATGAGAAAACAACCCCATAATAGGGGTATATTTGTCAACATTAGAAAACAACCCCGTACGATGGGTATGTTTGTCAATATTATAAAACAACCCCGTACGAGGGGTATGTTTGTCAATATTAGAAAATAACCTCGTAACAGGGGTATACCTTTCAAAATAAGAAAATAACTCTAAAAAAGTGGTTTATTTTTAAATATGAGAAAACAACCCCGTAAGAGTGGTATATCTTTCAAAATGAGATAATAACTCCAAAAAAGTGTTACATTTTTTAATATTAGAAAACAACCCTGTAAGAGGGATATATTTGTCAATATTAGAAAACAACCCCCGTACGAGGGGTATATTTGTCAATATTAGAAAACAACCCTGTATGAGGGGTATATCTTTCAAAATGAGAATACAACTCCAAAAAAGTGTTATATTTTTTAATACTAGAAAACAACCCCGTAAGAGGGGTATATTTGTCAATTTTACAAAACAACCCCGTAAGAGGGGTATTTCTTTCAAAATGAGAAAACAACCACAAAAAAGTTGTATATTTTTTAATATGAGAAAACAACCCCTTAAGAGGGGTACATTTTATCAATATTACAAAACAACCCCGTAAGAGGGGTATATTTGTCAATATTAGAAGACAACCACGTAAGAGGGGTATATCTTTCAAAATGGGAAACAATCCCAAAAAAGTGGTATATCTTTTAATATGAGAAAACAACCCTGTAAGAGGGGTATATTTGTCAATATTCGAAAACAACCCCGTACGAGAGGTATGTTTGTCAATATGAGAAAACAATCCCGTAAGAGGGGTTTAGTTGTCAATATTAGAAAACAACCCCGTAAGAGGGGTATATTTGTTAATATTAGAAAACAACCGCTTAAGAGGAGTATATTTATTAATATTAGAAAACAGCCCCGTTAAAACAACCCCAAAAAAGTGGTATATTTTTTAATATGAGAAAATAACTCCGTAAGAGGGGTATATTTGTCAATATTCGAAAACAATCCCGTATGAGGGGTATATTTATCAATATTAGAAAACAACCCCGTAAGACGGGTATCTCTTTCAAAATAAGAAAACAACTCCAAAAAAATGGTATATTTTTAATATTAGAAAACAAACCCGTAAGAGGGATATATTTGTCAATATTAGAAAACAACCCCGTAACAGAGGTATATCTTTCAAAATAAGAAAACAACCCCAAAAAGGTAGTATATTTTTTAATATGAGAAAACAACTTTGTAAGAGGGGTATATTTGTCAATATTTGAAAACAACCCATAAGAGGGGTATATTTATCAATATTAGAAACCAACCCCGTAAGAGGGGTATATCTTTGAAAATGAGAAAACAACCCCAAAAAAGTGGTATATTTTTAATATGAAAAAATAACCCTGTGAGAAGGGTATATTTGTCAATATTAGAAAATAACCCCGTAATAGGGGTATATTTGTCAATATTAGAAAATAACCCTGTAAGAGGGATAAATCTTTCCAAATTTGGAAACAACCCCAAAAAAAGTGGTATATCACTTTTACAGGGTCATTTTCTCATATTAAATTATTAGCACTATTATGGGATTGTTTTCTGAAATTCATAAGTATACACATTTTACGGGGTTAGTTTCTTATATTGATAAATATATCTTTTTTACGGGGTTATTTTCTCATATTATAAAATTAACCCATTTAAGAGGTTGTTTTCTCGTACTCACAACATTTTACGGGGTTAGTTTCTTATATTGATAAATATATCGGTTTTACGAGGTTATTTTCTCATATTATAAAATTAACCCATTTGAGAGGTTGTTTTCTCATACTCACAAATATACCAAAATTACAAGGTTAGTTTCCCTGATTGATGAATATCTTCGTATTACGAGGTTGTTTTCTAATATGTATAAATATACCCCTCTTACAGGGTTGTTATCTTATATTAAAAGATTTACCCATCATACGAGGCTGTTTTCTTAGTCTCGCAATTACACTACTTTTACGAGCTTGTTTTATCAAATTCATAAATATACACGTTTTACGGGGTTATTTTCTTATATCGATAAATATAGCCCTTTTATGGGGTTATTTTCTCATATTATAAAATTAATCCATTTGAGAGGTTGTTTTCTCATACTTACAAATATACCAAAATTACGGGGTTCTTTTCTCCTTTTGATAAATATCCTCGTATTACAGGGTCGTTTTCTCATATTAAATTATTAGCACTATTATGGGGCAGTTTTGTCAAATTCATAAATATACACGTTTACAAGGTTATTTTTTTATTTGGACAAATATACCCCTCTTACGGGGTTGTTTTCTCATATTCTAAAAATAACCTATTTAAGGGGTTGTTTTCTCACACTCACAAATATACCAAAATTACATAGTTATTTTATCTGATTAATAAATATCCCCATATACTGTGGGATTGTTTTCTAATATTAATAAATATACCCCTCTACAGGGTTGTTTTCTCAAATTAAAAAATTTACCCATTATACGAGGCTGTTTTCTTAGACTCGCAATTACACTACTTTTACGAGGTTGTTCTATCAAATTCATAAATATACACGTTTTACGTTGTTATTTTCTTCTATCGATAAATATACCCCTTTTACGGGGTTATTTTCCATTTGAGAGGTTGTTTTCTCATACTCACAAATATACCAAAATTACGGGGTTCTTTTCTCCGTTTGATAAATATCCCCGTATTATGGAGTTGTTTTCTTATATTAAAAAATTTACCCCTTCTACAAGGCTATTTTCTCAGACTCGAAATTACAATACTTTTACGGGGTTATTTTCTCAGATTCATAGATATACATATTTTACGGTGTTATTTTCTTACATTGATAAATATACCACTTTTATAGGGTCGTTTTCTCATTAAATTATTAGCACTATTATGGGGTTGTTTTCTCAAATTCATAAATATATACGTTTTACAGTGTTATTTTCTTATATCGACAAATATACCCCTTCTACGGGGTGGTTTTCTCATATTATAAAATTAACCCATTTAAGGGGTTGTTTTCTCATACTCACAAATATACTGCAATTACAGAGTTATTTCTCCGATTCATAAATATTCCCGTATTACAGAGTTGTTTTCACATATTAAAAATTTACTCCTTCTACGAGGCTGTTTTCTCATCTTAATAATTTTACCCGTTCTACGAGGTTGTTTTTGTAGACTTGCAATGCACTACTTTTACGAGGTTATTTTCTTAGATTCATAAATGTACACGTTTTGCGAGGATATTTTCTTATATTGACAAATATATTCCTTTTACGGGGTTATTTTCTCATATTATAAAATTAACTCATTTAAGAGGTTGTTCTCTCATACTCATGAATATATCAAAATTACAGGTTTATTTTCTCCAATCGATAAATATCCCTGTATTACGGGGTTGTTTTCTCATATTAAGAAATTTACCCCTTCTACGAGGCTGTTTTCTCATAGTTGCTTTTACACTACTTTTACGGGATTATTTTCTCTGATTCATAAATATCCACGTTTTATGGGGTTATTTTTTTTATTAATAAATATACCACTTTTATGGGGTCATTTTCTCATATTAAATTATTAGCACTATTATGGGTTGTTTTCTGAAATTCATAAATATAAATGTTTTATGGGGTTGTTTTCTTATATTGACAAATATACCCCTTTTACGAGGTTGTTTTCTCATATTATAAAATTAACCTATTTAAGAGGTTGTTTTCTCATACTCACAAATATACCACAAGCACGGAGTTATTTTCGCTGATTGATAAATATCCCCATATTACGGGATTGTTTTCTAATATTTATAAATATTCCCTTCTTACGGGGTTGTTTTCTCATATTAAAAAATTTTCCGCTTCTACGACGCTGTTTTTTTAGACTCGCAATTAAACTACTTTTACGGGGTTATTTTTTCATATTCATAAATATACAAGTTTTACGGTATTATTTTCTTATATTGACAGATATACCCCTTTTACGAGGTTGTTTTCTTATATTAGAAAATTAATCCATTAAAGGAGTTGTTTTCTCAAACTCATAAATATACTAAATTTATGTGGTTATTTTCTCCGATTGATAAATATCTTCGTATTACGGGGTTGTTTTCTAATATTTATAATTATACCCCTTTTACAGGATTGTTGTCTCATATTAGAAAATTTACCCCTTCTACGAGGCTGTTTTCTCATATTATAGATTTACTCGTTCCATGAGGCTGTTTTCCTAGACTCACAATTAGACTACTTTTTTGGAGTTGTTTTCTGAGATTCATAAATACACATGTTTTATGGGTTATTTTCTTATATTGACAAATACACCACTTTTACGGGATCGTTTTCTCATATTATTAAATTAACCTCTTTAAGGGGTTGTTTTCTCATACTCACAAATATTTCAAAATTTCCAGATTATTTTCTCCGATTGATAAATATCCCCGTATTATGGGGCTGTTTTCTCATATTAGAAAATTTACCCCTTCTACGAGGCTGTTTTCTCAAACTCGCTTTTACATTACTTTTACGGGGTTATTTTCTCATATTCATAAATATACACGTTTTACGGGGTTATTTTCCTATATTGATAAATATACCACTTTTATGGGTCATTTACTCATATTAAGTTATTAGCACTATTATGGAGATATTTTCTCAAATTCATAAATATACACGTTTTACGGATTATTTTCTTATATTGACAAATATACCGCTTTTACGGGATTGTTTTCTCATATTATAAAATTAACCCCTTTAAGGAGTTGTTTTCTCATGCTCACAAATATACCAAAATTTCAGGGTTATTTTCTTCGATTGATAAATATACCCATATTACGGGGTTGTTTTCTAATATTTATAAATATACTCCTATTATGCGCTTGTTTTCTCATATTAATAAATTTACCGCTTCTATGAGGCTGTTTTATCAAATTCGCAATAACACTACTTTTACAGGGCTACTTTTTCAGATTCATAAATATACACATTTTACGGAGTTATTTTCTTATATTGATAAATATACCATTTTTACGGAGTCGTTTTCTTATATTAAATTATTAGCACTATTATGGGGTTGTTTTCTCAAATTCATAAATATACAAGTTTTACAGGTTGTTTTTTTATATTGACAAATATACCCCTTTTATGGGGATGTTTTCTCATATTATAAAATTAACTACTTCTACGAGACTGTTTTCTTAGACTCGCAATTACACTACTTTTACGGGGTTGTTTTTTCATATTCATAAATATACATGTTTTACTAGGTTATTTTCTTATATTGACAAATATACCTCTTTTATAGGTTGTTTTCTCATATTAAAAAATTTACCACTTCTACAAGGCTATTTTCTTAGACTTACAATTACACTACTTTTACGGGGTTGTATTTTCATATTCATAAATATACACGTTTTACGGGGTTATTTTCTTATATTGATAAATATACCCTTTTTACGGGGTTGTTTTCTCATATTATAGAATTAACCCCTTAAGGGGATTGTTTTCTTAAGCTCACAATTATACCAAAATTACGAGGTTTTTTTTCGATTGATAAATATCCCCGTATAAGGTGTTGTTTTCTAATATTTATAAATATACCCCTATTACGGGGTTGTTTTCTCATATTAAAAAATTTATCGCTTCTATGAGGCTGTTTTCTTAAACTCGCAATTACACTACTTTTACGGGGCTGTTTTCTCAAATTCATAAATATACACGGTTTACGGGATTATTTTCTTATATGTATAAATATACCACTATTATGGGGTCATTTTATCATATTAAATTATTAGCACTATTATGGGGTTATTTTGTCAAATTCATAAATATACACGTTTTACGGGATTATTTTCTTATATTAACAAATATACTCCTTTTACGGGATTGTTTTCTCATATTATAAAATTAACCCATTTAAGGGGTTGTTTTCTCATACTCACGAATATACCAAAATTACAAGGTTAGTTTTTCTGATTGATAAATATCCTCGTATTACGGGATTATTTTCTAATATTTATAAATATACCCCTCTTATGGGGTTGTTTTCTCATATTAAAAAACTTACCACTTCTAAGAGGCTATTTTCTCATATTAAAAATTTACCCATTCTACGAGGCTATTTTCTTAGACTCGCAATTACACTACTTTTACGGAGTTATTTTCTCAGATTCATAAATACACACGTTCTATAAGATTATTTTGTTATATTGACAATTATACCACTTTTACGGGGTTGTTTTCTCATATAATAAAATTAACCCATTTAAGGGGTTGTTCTCTCATACTCACAAATATACCAAAATTACATAGTTATTTTTTCCGATTGATAAATATCCCCGTATTACGTGGTTATTTTTTAATATTTATAAATATACTCCTCTTACAGGGTTGTTTTCTCATATTAAAAAAATTTACCCTTTCTACGAGGCTATTTTCTCAGACTCGCAATTACACTACTTTTGTGGGGATTGTATTTTCAAATTCATAAATATATACGTTTTACGAGGTTATTTTCTTATATTTATAAATATACCACTTTTACGGGGTCATTTTATCATATTAAATTATTAGCACAATTATGGGGTAGTTTTATCAAATTCATAAATATATACGTTTAACGAAGTTATTTTCTTATATCGACAAATATACCCCTTTTACGGGGTTATCTTCTCATATTATAAAATTAAAACATTTAAGAGGTTGTTTTCTCATGCCCACAAATATACCAAATTTACGGGGTTCTTTTCTCCGTTTGATAAATATCCCCGTATTATGGGGTTGTTTTCTTATATTAAAAAATTTACCCCTTCTACGAGGCTGTTTTCTTAGATTCATAGATATACACGTTTTACGGTATTACTTTCTTATATTCATAAAAATACCACTTTTACGGGGTCGTTTTCTCATATTAAATTATTAACACTATTATGGGGCTGTTTTCTCAAATTCATAAATATACACATTTTACGGGATTATTTCTTAAATCGACAAATATACCCCTTTTACGGGGTTATTTTATCATATTATAAAATTAATCCATTTAAGGGGTTGTTTTCTAATACTCACAAATATACCACAATTACGGAATTATTTTCTGAGATTCATAAATATCCCCATATTACGGGATTGTTTTCATATATTAAAAAATATACTCTTTTCTACGAGGCTGTTTTCTTAGACTCGCAATTACACTACTTTTACAAGATTATTTTCTCAGATTTAGAAATATAAACGTTTTACAGGGTTATTTTCTTATATTGACAAATATATCCCTTTTACGGGGCTGTTTTCTCATATTATAAATTAACCCATTTAAGCTATTGTTTTCTCATACTCATAAATATAAAAAAATTAAGGGGTTATTTTCTTCGCTTTATAAATATACACGTTTTACGGAGCTGTTTTCTCATATTATAAAATTAACCTATTTAAGGGGTTGTTTTCTCATACTCATAAATATACCACAATTACGGGATTTTCTCTGATTGATAAATATCTCGCATTACGGGATTATTTTCTAATATTTATAAATATACCCTTCTTATGGCGTTGTTTTCTCATATTAAAAGATTTTCCGCTTCTACGGTGCTGTTTTCTTAGACTCAAAATTACACTACTTTTACAGAGTTGTTGTCTCAAATTCATAAATATACACATTTTACGAGATTATTTTCTTATATTGATAAATATACCATTTTTACGGGGTCGTTTTCTCATATTAAATTATTAGCATTATTATGGGGTTATTTCCTAAAATTCATAATTATACACGTTTTACAGAGTTATTTTCTTATATTGACAAATATACCCCTTTTACGGGGTTGTTTTCTCATATTATAAAATTAACCGATTTAAGGGGTTGTTTTCATGTACTCACAAATATACCAAAATTACAGGGTTATTTTCTCCGATTGATAAATATTTTACCAAAACTACAGGATTATTTTCTCCGATTAATAAATATCGTCATATTACGGGGTTGCTTTATAATATTTATAAATACACTTCTCTTACGGGGTTGTTTTCTCATATTAAAAATTTTAGCACTTCTACGAGGCTGTTTTCTCATATTAAAAATTTACCCATACTACGAAGCTGTTCTCTTAGACTCGCAATTACACTACTTTTACGGGATTGTTTTCTCAAATCCATAAATATACACGTTTAACGGGGTTATTTTCTTATATTGACAAATATACCACTTTTATGAGGTTATTTTCTCATATTATAAAATTAACCCATTTAACGGGTTCTTCTCTCGTACTCACAAATATACCAAAATTAAGGGGTTATTTTCTCCGATTGATAAATATGCCCGTATTACTGGATTATTTTATAATATTTATAAATATACCGATCTTACGGGATTGTTTTCTCATATTAAAAAATTTACCCCTTCTATGAGGTTGTTTTCTCATACTCGCAATTATACTACTTTTATGGGGTTGTTTTTTCTGATTCATAAATATACATGTTTTACGAGGTTATTTTCTTATATTAATAAATATACCACTTTTATAGGATTGTTTTCTCATATTAAATTATTAGCACTATTATGAGGTTATTGTATCAAATTTATAAATATACATGTTTTACGGGGTTTTTTCTTATTTTGACAAATATACCCCTTTTACAGGATTATTTTCTCATATAATAAAATTAACCCCTTTAAGGGGTTGTTTTCTCACACTCACAAATATACCAAAATTATAGGGTTCTTTCTCCGATTGATAAATATCCCCGTATTACGGGGTTATTTTCTCATATTAAAAATTTAACCCTTCTATGAGGCTATTTTCTCACACTCGCAATTACACTATTTTTACGGGGTTTTTTTTCTAAGATTCATAAATATACACATTTTACGGGGTTATTTTCTTATATTCATAAATATACCACTTTTACGTGATGGTTTTCTCATATTAAATTATTAGCACTATTATAGGATTTGTTTTCTTAAATTCATAAATATAAACGTTTTAGGGGGTTATTTTCTTATATCGACAAATATACCCCTTTTACGGGGTTGTTTTCTCATATTATAAAATTAACCCATTTACGGGGTTGTTTTCTAAAACTAACAAATATACCGCAATTATGGAATTATTTCTTCAGACTCATAAATATCTCCTTATTACGGGGTTATTTTCATATATTAAAAAGTTTACCCATTCTATGAGGCTGTTTTCTTAGACTCGCAATTACACTACTTTTACGAGATTATTTTGTCAAATTCATAAATATACACATTTTACGGGTTATTTTTTTATATTGACAAATATACCCCTTTTACGGAGTTGTTTTCTTATATTATAAAATTAACCAATTTAAGCTGTTGCCTTCTCATACTCACAAATATAGCAAAATTACGGGGTTATTTTCTCCAATTGATAAATATCCCCATATTATGGGGCTGTTCTCTCATATTAAAAAATTTACCCCTTCTACGAGGCTGTTTTCTCAGACTCGCTTTTACACTACTTTTACGGAGTTATTTTCTCAGATTCATAAATATACACGTTTTACTGGGATATTTTCTTGTATTGATAAATATACCACTTTTACGGGGTCATTTTCTTATATTAAATTATTAGGACTATTATGGGGTTGTTTTCTCAAATTCATAAATATACACATTTTACGGGTTATTTTCTTATATTGACAAATATACCCTTTTTATGGGGTTGTTTTGTCATATTATAAAATTAACCTATTTATGGGGTTGTTTTCTCATACTCACAAATATACCACAATTACGGGGTTATTTTCTCTGATTGATAAATATCCCCGTATTACGGGGTTGTTTTCTAATATTTATAAATATACCCTTCTTATGGTATTGTTTTCTCATATTAAAAAATTTTCCGCTTCTACGATGCTGTTTTCTTAGACTCCCAATTACACTACTTTTACAGAGTTGTTGTCTGAGATTCATAAATATATATGTTTTACGGGGTTATTTTCTTATATTGATAAATATACCACTTTTATGGAATCGTTTTCTCATATTAAATTATTAGCACTATTATGGGGTTGTCTTCTCAAATTTATAATTATACATGTTTTATGGGGTTATTTTTTTATATAGACAAATATACCCCTTTTATGTTTTTGTTTTCTCATATTCTAAAATTAATCCATTTAAGGGGTTATTTTCTCATACTCACAAATATACCAAATTGCGGGGTTATTTTTTTCGATTGATAAATTTATCCCAGTATTACGGGTTGTTTTCTAATATGTTTAAATATACACCGTTTAAACATATGTTTAAACAAACCTAGTATTACGGGTTGTTTTCTTATATTAAAAAATTTATTCCTTATACGAGTTTGATTTCGCGAACTCGCAATTGCACTACTTTTACGTGGTTGTTTTCTCAAATTCATAAATATATACTTTTTACGGGGTTATTTTGTTATATTGATAAATATACCACTTTTACGGTGTCGTTTTCTCATATTAAATTATTAGCACTATTATGGGATTATTTTCTCAGACTCTTAAATATACACGTTTTACGGGGTTATTTTCTTAAATTCATAAATATACCCCTTTTACGGGTTGTTTTCTCATCTTATAAAGTTAACCAATTTAAGGGGTTGTTTTCTCATACTCACAGACATATCAAAATCATGGGGTTATTTTCTTAGGTTGATAAATATCTCCGTATTACGGTGTTGTTTTCTATTATTTATAAATATACCCCTCTTACGGAGTTGTTTTCTCATATTGATAAATTTACCCATGATACGAAGCTGTTTTCTTAGACTCCCAATTACACTACTTTTAGGGGGTTGTTTTCTCAGATTCATAAATATACACGATTTACAAGGTTATTTTCTTATATTGATAAATATATCACTTTATAGGATTGTTTTTTCATATTAATTTATTAGCAGTATTATGGGGTTGTTTTATCAAATTCATAAATATACACATTTTACGGGGTTATTTTCTTATATCGACAAATATACCCCTTTTACGGAGTTTTCTCATATTATAAAATTAACCCATTTAAGGAACTACTTTTACGGGCTTGTATTCTCAGATTCATAAATATACACGATTTACAGGGTTATTCTTTTATATTGATAAATATACCACTTTTACGAGGTCGTTTTCTCATATTAAATTATTAGCATTATTATGTAGTTATTTTCTTAAATTCATAAATTTACATGTTTTACGGGATTACTTTCTTATATTGACAAATATACCCCTTTTAAAGGGTTATTTTCTCATATTATAAAATTAACGCATTTGAGAGGCTATTTTCTCATACTAACAAATATACCAAAATTATGGGGTTATTTTCTCCGATTAATAAATATTTCCGTATTACGAGGTTTTCTCATATTAAAAAATTTACCCCTTCTATGATGTTGTTTTCTCAAACTCATAATTACACTACTCTTAAGGGGTTATTTTCTTAAATTCATGAATCTATACATTTTACGGGGTTATTTTTTCATCTTATAAAATTAACCCATTTAAAGGGTTATTTTCTCATACGCACAAATATACCAAAATTACGGGGTTACTTTCTTTGATTGATAAATATCCTCGTATTACAGGGTTGTTTTCTAATATTTATAAATATTCCCTCTTACGGGGTTGTTTTTCATATTAAAAAAATTACCCATTCTACGAGGCTGTTTTTTCAGACTCTCAATTACACTACTTTTATGGGGTTATTTTCTTAGATTCATAAATATACACGTTTTACAAGGTTATTTCTTATATTGATAAATATACCTCTTATTTGTGATGCGTGGCGGAGTCGGGGGAAAAAGTGAAGTCTTGGTGACCTGACTCCCGTTAAATAATTTTTAAAATATTTGAAGTATTTTTGGCGGAGTCTGGACCACTTTGCTGAGGGTAGAGCGTCAGTATTTAGGGAGGTTCTGCTTGAATTTTGATGGAATTCTTTTGAGTTGAGAATCTTAAACAGTAATTCTAGGAATCTAGGTCTAGGGTTAATTGCCAAAGGTTTTATATTTATTGATTGAATTATTTCCATGATTGGAGAAGTCCATCAGTTCGGCTCGCTCCACCTGAGGCATCGAAGCAAAGCTAGGAGGTCGTCAAAACTGTGAGTTAAAGTCATATATCTGTTTACATGTGTCATCCTAAGGTTTTACATAATAGTTTTGATTAAATGATTTAACTATTCATATATGTATCGTTTTCTGCATCAATGCTATTGTGAATGCATGTTGACTTGGGATGAGATGACAGTAGAACATGCCGCCTGATGGATTGCATCAAGACCTCGTGCGCATCGATATGAGAATGAGACAAATAGTAAAAGGTAAATTTAGGACTTGCCCTGGTTAAGTTTAACTCTATGGGCAGAGTAGAGTGAGTTAGCTGGAGTAAAGGTCCCTGGTCGAGCACTGCTCCCTGGGCACCAATTCTGTTGGAACAAGAGGGCCGAAAAGCTAAGACTGATTAGTAACGGGGATTAGGGTTCTACTGAGGTACTCCGGCCATAGTATGTAAAATTCATTTTATAAAAAGCATGGCATGACAAGTGTTTTTGCATGACTTAATATTTTATTTTAAATTAAACAAATGTGTTATTGAAGTGTTTGTATTGATTTTGGATTTATGATTTTAACTCACTTTCAAGACTGACAGTCTTAATTTCACTGTTTTTCAGGTATTGTTAGCTTTTCTGCAGTTCCTTTCATTTAGCAGCCTGATTTCTTCATCTTCGGGTTAAATGTAACTTATTTTATTGGTATGTTGACTTTTAAAATTTCTAGAATCTCCGCAGTAGAAATTTTATATTTATAATTTTGTAATGGCTTGTAAATTCAGGTCTTGCCTGTTCATGCTGGCAGACCAAATTTTAAATATAGTATCTCATGGCTAAAGGTTTATTGTGGAAATATGCTAATGGTTAGAGTCCGGATTGCAGTTTGATTGAGTTAGTGAACAGTCAGGCTTACTATGGGATTTGGTGGCCTTACGCCTACCCATTCCCTTGTGCCAGTCACGGGCCCACAGATCGGGTCGTGACATTTTCTCATAGTGTAAATTTAACCACCCATTGAAGGGATTGTTTTCTCATACTCACAAATATACCAAAATTACGGGGTTATTTTCTTCGATTGATAAATATCCCCGTATTACGAGGTTATTTTCTAATATTTATAAATATACCCCTCTAACGAGGTTATTTTCTCATACCAAAAATTTACCCCTTACTTCTACAAGGCTGTTTTCTTAGACTCGCAAGTACACTGCATTTACGGAGTTGTTTTATTAGATTTATAAATATACACATTTTACAGAATTATTTTCTTATATTGATAAATATACCACTTTTACGGGGTTATTTTCTCATATTAAATGATTAGCACTATTATGGGGTTGTTTTCTTAAATTCATAAATGTACATGTTTTGTGGGGTTATTTTTTTGTATTGACAAATATACCCCTTTTATGGATTGTTTTCTCATATTATAAAACTAACCCATTTAAGAGGTTGTTTTCTCGTACACACAAATACACCATAATTACGGGGTTATTTTTTCCGATTGATAAATATTCCTATATTACTGGGTCATTTTCTAATATTTATAAATATACCCCTCTTATGCGGTTGTTTTCTCATATTAAAAAATTTACCCCTTCTATAAGGTTATTTTCTCAGACACGCAATTATACTACTTTTACGGGGTTGTTTTCTCAAATTCATAAATATACACGTTTTAGGGGTTATTTTCTTATTGATAAATATACCCCTTTTATGGGATCGTTTTCTCATATTAAATTATTAGCACTATTATGGGGTTTTTTATAAAATTTATAAATATACACATTTTACAGAGTTATTTTCTTATATTGACAAGTTTATTCCTTTTACGGGGTTGTATTCTCATATTATAAAATTAACCCATTTGAGGGGTTGTTTTCTCATATTCACAAATATACCAAAATTACGGGGTTATTTTCTTCGATTGATAAATATCCCCGTATTACGGAGTTGTTTTCTAATATTTATAAATATACCCGTCTTACGGGGTTGTTTTCTCATATTAAAAAATTTACTCCTTCTACGAGGCTGTTTTCTTAGACTCGCAATTATACTACTTTTCTATAGTTGTTTTCTCATATTTATAAATATACATGTTTTACGGGGTTATTTTTTTATACTGATAAATATACTACTTTTACAGGGTCGGTTTCTCATATTAAATTATTAGCACTATTATGGGGTTGGTTTCTCAAATTCATAAATATACACGTGTTACGGGGTTATTATTTTATATTGACAAATATACCCATTTTATGGGGTTGTTTTCTCATATTATAAAGCTTACCCATTTAAGGCGTTGTTTTCTCATACTCACAAATATACCAAAATTACGGAGTTTTTTCTCATATTAAAAAATGTACCCCTTCTAAGAGGCTGTTCTCTCAAACTCGCAATTACACTATTTTTACGGGGTTGTTTTCTCAGATTCATAAGTATACACGTTTTACGGGGTTATTTTCTTATATTGATAAATATACCTCTTTTACGGGTCATTTTCTCATATTAAATTATTAGCACTATTATGGGGTTGTTTTATCAAATTCATGAATACATACGTTTTACGGGATTATTTTTTTATATGGACAAATATACCCCTTTTACAGGGTTGTTTTCTCATATTCTAAAATTAACCATTTTAAGAGGTTGTTTGCTCATACTCACAATTATACCAAATGTACGTGGTTATTTTCTTCGATTGATAAATATTCTTGTATTACGGGGTTATTTTCTAATATTTATAAATATAACCCTCTTACGGGGTTATTTTCTCATATTAAAAAGTTTACCCCTTCTATGAGGCTGTTTTCTCAGACTCGCAATTACGCTATTTTTACGAGGTTGAATTCCCATACTTACAGATATACCACAATTACATGGTTATTTTCTCAGATTTATAAATATCCCCGTATTACTTGTATGTTTTCACATATTAAAAAAATTTACCCCTTCTACGAGGCTGTTTTTTTAGATTCGCAATTACACTACTTTTACAAGGTCATTTTCTCAGATTCATAAATATACACGTTTTACAGGGTTATTTTCTTATATTGATAAATATACCATTTTTACCGGGTCGTTTTCTCATATTAAATTATTAGCACTATTATGGGATTGTTTTCTCAAATTCATAAATGTACACGTTTTGCACGGTTATTTTCTTATATGGATAAATATACCCCTTTTACGGGTTGTTTTCTCATATTATAAAATTAACCCATTTAAGAGGTTGTTTTCTCATACTCACAAATACACCATAATTACGGGGTTATTTTCTCCGATCGATAAATATCCCCGTATTACGGGGTCATTTTCTAATATTTATATTGATACGAACCAAACTAGCATAACGAATCCTACTCCAACTAGGAGCCTTGATGATGCAAATCCTACTAGCTCAAAGAATTCTTATCCAATAAGGAGTCCTGAATTAACTAGGAATCCTAATCCTACAAGGAATCCTGATGATATTAGGAGTTCAAGCAATGAAAAAAATTCTAATTCATCTAGGAGTCATAGTTCGATTGAAATTGTAAGTCAATGAACTTATCTAAGATATTTGGGCTAAGGATACAACAAGGCTTGAAGAATTGGATTTGAGTCCAAGGCTCATTAATCTAATTCAGTTTATTGGGTTTCAATGAATTTAATTGGGCTTAAAAAGACTAAAGAAGCTGAATTGGAGCATATGAAGACTTTAGGCCTAACTTGGCTTATGTTATGAGGCCCATCTATATGACTTATGTAAATTTGGGTTTTATAGCTTATTTTGGGCGGCCACACATGTATTTTAACCTAATTAGGACTTTGTTTAAGTTATCTCTTGTAGTTAGGAAGGTTATCTTTATCCTAGATTAGATGTAAATCCTTATTAGTTAAGTAAGAGTTCTATTCTTACTAAGACTTTGGATATTTCTTTAAAACATGTAAAATTCGTATGCCTTTGGCATATTATGATTAATTAAAGTTTCTACTTCCTTTCAAGCCAAAATTGCTTGTATCTTGTGTTCTTGTTTGAATGAAAAACTTATCGAGGAGTTGATCTGTCCTTGTGGCGTACTTAGGATTAGGGTTTAAGGGACTTAGTTTTCCTTAGGTTCTAATTCTTGATTATCTTTCTAAGAAATCTGTCTTCTAACCATTCTTAGGGGTTGAATCGAATTGGTTCTTGGGGTTTTCATGTTAATATGTTGTGGGTCCGCAATTCAAAAGGGGTTCTAAAGCTTATTTGTGGAGGTTCCATATCATATATATATATACCCCTCTAACGTGGTTGTTTTCTCATATTAAAAATTTACCCCTTCTACGAAGTTGTTTTCTCAGACACGCAATTACACTATTTTTACAGGGTTCTTTTCTCAAATTTATAAATATACACGTTTTAGGGGGTTATTCTCTTATATTGATAAATATACCACTTTTACGGGGTCGTTCTCTCCTATTAAGTTATTAGCACTATTATGGGGTTGTTTACTCAAATTTATAAATATACACGTTTTACGGAAATATTTTCTCATATTGATAAATATATCCCTTTTATGGAGTTGTGTTCTCATATTATAAAATTAACCCATTTAAGGCGTTTTCTCATACACACAAATATACCACAATTATGGGGTTATTTCCTCAGATTCATAAATATCCCCATATTACGGGGTTGTTTTAAAATATTAAAAAATTTATCCCTTCTACGAGGTTGTTTTCTCATAATAAAAAATTTACCACTTCTACGAGACTGTTTTCTTAGACTTGCTTTACACTACTTTTACGGGGTTGTTTTTTCAGATTCATAAAATTACAAGTTTTACATGGTTATTTTCTTATATTGATAAATGTACCACTTTTACAGGGTTGTTTTCTCATATTAAATTATTAGCACTATTATGGAGTTGTTTTCTAAAATACATAAATATACACGTTTTACGGGGTTATTTTCTTATATTGACAAATATACCCATTTTACGGGATTGTTTTCTCTTATTATAAAATTAACACATTTAAGGGGTTGTTTTCTCATACTCACAAATATACCAAATTTACGGGGTTATTTTCTCCGATTGATAAATATCCCCGTATTATGTGGTTGTTTTCATATATTTATAAGTATACCCCTTTTACAGGGTTGTTTTCTCATATTAAAAAATTTACCCCTTCTACGAGGTTGCTTTCTTAGACTCGCATTTACACTACTTTTATGGAGTTGTTTTCTGAGATTTAAAAATATGCACATTTTATGGGGTTATTTTCTTATATTGATAAATATACTATTTTTACGGGGTCATTTTCTCATATTAAATTATTAGCATTATTATGGGGTTATTTTCTCAAATTCATAAATATACACGTTTTACTGGTTTATTTTCTTATATTGACAAATATACCCCTTTTACGGGGTTGTTTTCTCATATTATAAAATTAATCCATTTAACGGGTTATTTTCTAATACTCACAAATATACCAAAATTACCATATTATGGGGTTGTTTTAACATAATAAAAAATTTACCCATTCTATGATGTTGTTCTCTTAGACTCGCAATTACACTACTTTTACGGGGTTGTTTTCTCAGATTTATAAATATACACGTTTTACGGAGTTATTTTCTTATATTGTAAATATACCACTTTTATGGGGTCGTTTTCTCATATTAAATTATTAGCACTATTATGATGTTGTTTTCTCATATTCATAAATATACATGTTTGACGGGGTTATTTTCTTATATTGACAAATATACCCCTTTTACGAGGTTGTTTTCTCATATTATAAAATTAATCCATTTAAGAGGTTGTTTTCTCATACACACAAATATACCAAAATTATCGGGGTTTTTTCTCCAATTGATAATATTCCTGTATTATAGAGTTATTTTCTCATAATAAAAAATTTACCTCTTCTACGATGTTGTTTTCTCATACTTGCAATTACACTACTTTTACGGGGTTATTTCCTAGGATTCATGAACATACATGTTTTACGGGGTTGTTTTCTCATACTCACAAATATACCAAAGTTATGGGATTACTTTCTTCAATTGATAAATATCCCCGTATTACGGGGTTGTTTTCTAATATTTATAATTATACCCCTCTTACAGGATTGTTTTCTCATATTATAAAAATTACCCCTTCTACGAGGTTGTTTCCTCAAACTCGCAATTATACTATTTTTATGGGATTATTTTCACAGATTCATAAATATACACGTTTTACGGAGTTATTTTCTTATATTGATAAATATACCACTTTTACGGGGTCGTTTACTCATATTAAATTATTAGCATTATTATGGGGTTCTTTTGTCAAATTCATAAATATACACGTGTTGCGGGATTATTTTCTTATATGGACAAATATGCCCTTTTTACGGGGTTGTCTTCTCATATTCTAAAATTAACCCATTTACGGGGTTGTTTTCTCATACTCACAAATATACCAAAATTACTTGGTTATTCCCTCAGATTCATAAATATTACCGTATTATGGGGTTGTTTTCTCATATTAAAAAATTTACCTGTTCTACGAGACTGTTTTCTTAGACTCGCAATTATACTACTTTTACGGGGTTGTTTTTTCATATTCATAAATACTCACGTTTTACGAGGTTATTTTCTTATATTGATAAATATACCACTTTTATGTGGTTGTTTTCTCATATTATAAAATTAACCCATTTAAGGGGTCGTTTTTTCATACTCATAAATATCCCAAAATTACGGGGTTATTATCTCCGATGGATAAATATCCCTATATTACGAGGTTGTTCTATAATATTTATAAATATACCCCTCTTGCGCGGTTATTTTCTCATATTAAAAAATTTACCCCTTCTACGAGGCTGTTTTCTTAGACCCGCAATTACATTATATTTATGGATATACGTTTTACGGGGTTGTTTTCTTATATTGGTAAATATACAACTTTTACGAGGTTGTTTTCTCATATTAAATTATTTGCACTATTATGGGGTTGTTTTCTCAAATTCATAAATACACGTTTTACGAAGTTATTTTCTCTTATTAATAAATATCTCTGTATTATATGGTTGTTTTCTTATATTAAAAAATTTACCCCTTCTACAAGGTTGTTTTCTCAAACTCGCTATTACATTAATTACGGGGTTATTCTCTCATATTTATAAATATTCCTGTATTATGGGGTTGTTTTCACATAATAAAAAATTTACCTTTTTTACGAGGTTGTTTTCTCATATTTAAAAGTTTACCCATTCTACAAGGCTGTTTTGTTAGACTCGCTATTACACCACTTTTACGGGGTTGTTTCATAAATACACACGTTTTACGGGGTTATTTTTTTATATTAATAAATATACCACTTTTATTTGGTCATTTTCTCATATTAAATTATTAGCATTATTATGCGGTTGTTTTCTCAAATTCATAAATATACACGTTTTACGAGTTATTTTCCTATCTTGACAAATATATGCCTTTTATGGGGTTGTTATCTCATATTATAAAATTAACTCATTTAAGGTGTTGTTTTCTCATACTCACAAATATACCACAATTACAAAATTATTTTCTCAGTTTCATAAATATCCCCGTAATATGGGGTTGTTTTCATATATTAAAAAATTTACTCGTTCTACAAGGCTGTTTTCTCATATTAAAAATTTTACCCATTCTACATGGCTATTTTCTTAGGCTCACAATTACATTACTTTTACGGGGTTATTTTCTCAGATTCTTAAATACACACGTATTACGGGGTTATTTTCTTATATTGACTAATATATACCTTTTACGGGGTTGTTTTCTTAAACTATTAAATTAACCCATTTAAGGGGCTGTTCTCTCATACTCACAAATATACCAAAATTACGAGTTTATTTTCTCCAATTGATAAATATCCCCGTATTACAGAGTTGTTTTATCATATTAAAAAATTTATCCCTTTTTACGAACCTGTTTTCTCAAAGTCGCTTTTACACTACTTTTACGGAGTTATTTTCTCATATTCATAAATATACACGTTTTACGGGGTTATTTTCTTATATTGATAAATATATCACTTTTACGGATCGTTTTCTCATATTCACAAATATACAGCAATTGCGGGGTTATTTTCTCATATTCATAAATATCTCCATGTTATGGGATTGTTTTCATATATTAAAAAATTTACCCATTCTATGAGGCTATTTTCTTAGACTCGCAATTACACTACTTTTATGGGATTATTTTCTTTGATTCATAAATATCCACGTTTTACGGGGTTATTTTCTTATGTTGACAAATATACCCCTATTATGGGGTTGTTTTCTCATATTATAAAATTAACCCATTTAAGCTGTTGTTTTGTCACTCACAAATATACCAAAATTAAGGGGTTATCTTCTCCGGTTGATAAATATCTTCGTATTACAGGGCTGTTTTCTCATATTAAAAAAATATACCTGTTCTACGAGTTTGTTTTCTCAGACTCGCTTTTACACTATTTTCATGGGGTTGTTTTCTAAGATTCATAAATATACACGTTTTATGGGGTTATTTTTTTATATTGATAAATATACAACTTTTACGAGGTCGTTCTCCCATATTAATTTATTACCACTATTATAGGGTTGTTTTCTCAAGTTCATAAATATACACGTTTGACGGGGTTATTTTCTTATATTGACAAATACACCCCTTTTCCGAGGTTGTTTTCTCATACTATAAAATTAACCCATTGAAGGGGTTGTTTTCTCATACTGAAAATATACCGTAACTACGGGGTTATTTCCTCAGATTCACAAATATCCCCTTATTACAGGGTTGTTCTCATATATTAAAAAATTTACCCGTTCTACGAGTCTGTTTTCTGAGACTCGCAATTATAGCAAAATTACGGGGTTATTCTTTTTGATTGATAAATATCCTCGTATTACGGTACTGTTTTCTCAAACTCGCTTTTACACTATTTTTACGGGGTTATTTTCTCAGATTCATAAATATACACGTCTTATGGGGTTATTTTCTTATATTGATAAATATACCACTTTTATGGGGTCATTTTTTCATATTAAATTATTAGCACTATTATGGGGTTGTTTTCTCAAATTCAGAAATATACACATATGAAGGGTTATTTCCATATATTGACAATTATACCCCTTTTACAGGTTGTTTTCTCATATAAATTAACCTATTTAAGAGGTTGTTTTCTCATACTCACAAATATACCACAATTACGGGGTTGTTTTCTCTTATTGATAAATATCCTCGTATTACGGGGTTGTTTTCTAATATTTATAATTAAACCTTCCTTATGGGGTTGTTTTCTCATATTAAAAAATTTCCCGCTGCGCTGTTTTCTTAGACTCACAATTACACTACTTTTATAGAGTTGTTGTCTCATATTCATAAATATACACGTATTACAAGGTTATTTTCTTATATTGTTAAATATACCACTTTTACGAGGTCGTTTTCTCATATTAAATTATTAGCACTATTATAGGGTTGTTTTCTCAAATTCATATTGATACACGTCTTATGCGGCTATTTTCTTATATTGACAAATATACCCCTTTTTACGGGGTTGTTTTCTCGTATTATAGAATTAACCCATTTAAGGGGTTATTTTCTCATACTCACAGATATACCAAATTTACAGGTTATTTTATCCGACTCATAAATTTCCCCATATTACGGAGTTATTTTCTAATATTTTTAAATAGACCCCTCTTACGGGATTGTTTTCTCATATTAAAAGATTTACCATTTCTACGATGCTGTTTTTTTATATTAAAAAAAGGCACCCGTTCTACGAGGTTGTTTTCTCACGCTCGCAATTATATTACTTTTACGGGGTTGTTTTATGAGATTAATAAATATATACATTTTACGGTGTTATTTTCTTATATTGATAAATATACCACTTTTACAGGGTCGTCTTTTCATATATTAAATTCTTAACACTATTATGGGATTGTTTTCACAAATTCATAAATATACACGTTTTACGGGATAATTTTTTATTTTTCGACAAATATATCCATTTTTACGGGGTTATTTTCTCATATTATAAAATTAACCCATTTAAAGGGTTGTTTTCTCATACTCACAAATATACCAAAATTACGGGATTATTTCTTCGATTGATAAATATTCTCGTATTACGGGGTTGTTTTCTCATATTAAATAATTTACCTCATTTACGAGGCTGTTTCTCAGACTCGCAATTACACTACTTTTACGGGATTATTTTCTCAGATTCATAGACACACGTTTTACGGGGTTATTTTCTTATATAGATAAATATACCACTTTTACGGGGTCGTTTTCTCATATTAAATTATTAGCACTATTATGGGGTTGTTTTCTCAAATTCATAATTATACACATTTTACGGGGTAATTTTTTATATTGACAAACATACCCACTTTTACGGGATCGTTTTCTCATATTATAAAATTAACCGATTTAAGGGGTTGTTTTCTCGTACTCATAAATATATTAAAATTATTTGGGTTATTTTCTCATATTAATAAATATCCCCGTGTTACGGGGTTGTTTTCACATATTTTAAAAATTTACCCCTTCTACGAGGCTATTTTTTCATATTAAAGACTTTACTCATTCTTCGAGGCTGTTTTCTTAGACTCCAATTTACACTACTTTTACGGGGTTATTTTCTAAAATTCATAAATATACATGTTTTACGGGGTTATTTTCTTATGTTGATAAATATAGCACTTTTAGGGGGTCGTTTTCTCTTATTAAATTATTAGCACTATTATGGGGTTGTTTTATCAAATTCATAAATATATATGTTTTACGGGATTATTTTCTTATATTGATAAATATACTCCTTTTAACGGTCTATTTTCTCATATTATAAAACTAACCCATTTAAGGGGTTGTTTTCTCATACTCACAAATATACTAAAATTACGGGGTTATTTTCTCCGATTGATATATATACCCGTATTACCGGGTTTTTTCTCATATTAAAAAATTTACCCTTTCTAGGAGGCTATTTTCTCACACTCGCAATCACATTATACACGTTTTACGGGATTATTTTCTTATATTGATAAATATACCAAATTTACGGGGTCGTTTTCTCATATTAAAATATTATTACTATTATGGGATGGTTTTATCAAATTCATAAATATATACATTTTATGGGATTATTTTCCTATATGGACAAATATGTCCCTTTTACGGGGTTGTTTTTGCATATTCTAAAATTAACCCGTTTAAGGGGTTGTTTTCTCATACTCACAAATAAACCAAAATTACGGGGTTATTTTCTCCGATTGATAAATATCGCCGTATTACGGGATTATTTTCTAATATTTATAAATATACCCTTGTTACGGAGTTGTTTTCTCATATTAAGAAATTTACCCCGTCTACAAGGCTGTTTTCCCAAACTCGCAATTACACTACTTTTACGGGGTTGTTTTCTCATATTCATAAATATACATGTTTTACGGGATTATTTTCTCATATTAATAAATATACCACTTTTACGGAGTCATTTTCTCATATTAAATTATTACCATATTATGGAGTTATTTTCTCAAATTCATAAATATACACGTTTTACGGGGTTATTTTCTTATATCGATAAATATACCTCTTTTACGAGTTTGTTTTCTCATATTATAAAATTAACCCATTTCAGGGGTTGTTTTTTCATACTCACAAATATACCATAATAACGAGGTTATTTCCTCAGATTCATAAATATCCCCATATTACGGAATTGTTTTCACTTACTAAAGAATTTATCCCTTTTACGAGGTTGCTTTCTCATATTAAAAAATTTACCCGTTCTACGAGGTTCTTTTCTTAGACTAGAAACTACACTACTTTTACAGGGTTGTTTTCTCAGATTCATAAATACACAAATTTTACAGGTTATTTTCTTATATTAACAAATGTACCACTTTTGCGGGCTTGTTTTCTCATATAATTAAATTTACCCATTTAAGCGGTTGCTTTCTCATACTCACAAATATCCAAAAATTACGGGTTTATTTTCTCCGATTGATAAATATCCCCCCGTATTATGAGGTTTTTTTCTAATATTTATAAATATACCGTTCTTACGGGGTTGTTTTCTCATATTAACAAAGTTACCCCTTACTACCTTACCATTATTTTCTTACCTTGCACCTTCTCATTATTAGCACTATAGGAGTTTGTTTTGATTATAAATATATACATTTTACTAGGTTATTTTCTTATATTGATAAATATACCACTTTTATGCGGTTGTTTTCTCATATTAAATTATTAGCCCTATTATGGGTTTGTTTTCTCAAATTCATAAATATATACATTTTACGGGGTTATTTTCTTATATTGACAAATATACCCTTTTATGGGGTTGTTTTCTCATATTATAAAATTAACCCATTTATGGGGTTGTTTCTCATACTCACAAATATACCAAAATTACGAGGTTATTTTCTCTGATTAATAAATATCCCCGTAGTACGAGGCTGTTTTCTCACATTAAAAACTTACCTGGTCTACGAGGTTATTTTCTTAGACTCACAATTACACTACTTTTATGGAGTTGTTTTCTCAGATTGATAAATATATACGTTCTACGGGGTTATTTTCTTATATTGATAAATATACGACTTTTATGGGGTCATCTTCTCACACGAAATTATAAGCACTATTATGGGGTTGTTTTTCCAAATTCATAAATATACTCATTTTACGGGGTTAATTTCTTATATTGACTAATATACCCCTTTTACGGGTTGTTTTCTCATATTATAAAATTAACCCATTTAAGGGGCTGTTTTCTCACACTCACAAATATACCAAAATTATGAGGTTATTTTCTTCGATTGATAAATATCCCCGTATTACGAGATTGTTTTCTAATATTTATAAATATACCCCTCTTACGAAGTTGTTTTCTCATATTAAAAAATTTTCCCCGTCTACGAGGCTGTCTTCTCAAACTCGTAATTACACTAGTTTTACAGGGTTATTTTCTCATATTCATAAATATACAGGTTTTATGGGATTATTTTCTTATATTGATAAATATACCACTTTTACGTTGTCATTTTCTCATATAAATTTATTAGCACTATTATGGGGTTGTTTACTCAAATTCATAAATATACACGTTTTATTGGGTTATTTTCTTATATCGACAAATATACCCATTTTACGGGATTATTTTCTTATATTATAAAATTAACCCATATAAAGGTTTGTTTTCTCATACTCACAAATATACCAAAATTACAGGGTTATTTTCTCTGATTGATAAATATCCTCGTATTACGGGGTTATTTACTCAGATTCATGGATATATATATTTTACGGTGTTATTTTCTTAATATTGATAAATATACTACTTTTACAGGGTCGTTTTCTCATATTAAACTATTAGCACTGTTATGAGGTAGTTTTTCCAAATTTATAAATATACATGTTTTACGGGATTATTTTATTAATTGATAAATATACCCCTTTTACGCGGTTGTTTTCTCATATTATAAAATTAGCCCATTTAAGGGGTTGTTCTCTCATACTCACAAATATCCCAAAATTACGGGTTATTTTCTCCGATTGATAAATATTACTATATTACGGGATTGTTTTATAATATTTATAAATATACCACTCTTACAGGATTGTTTTCTCATATTAAAAATTTACCCCTTCTATGAGGCTATTTTTTGAGACTCACAATTACACTTCTTTTAGGGAGTTATTTTCTCAAATTTATAGATATACACGTTTTACAGAGTTATTTTCTTATATAAAATTATTAGCACTATTATGGTGTTGTTTTCTCAAATTCATAAATATACATATTTTACGGGTTTATTTTCTTCTATTGACAAATATACCCCTTTTACGGGATCGTTTTGTCATATTATAAAATTAACCCCTTTAAGGGGTTATTTTCTCATGCTCACAATTATATAAAAAATACATGGTTATTTTCTTCGATTGATAGATATCCCCATATTACGGGGTTATTTTCTAATATTTATAAATATACCCCACTTACGGGATTGCTTTCTCATATTAAAAAATTTCTACTTCTACGAGATTGTTTTCTCATACTCGCAATTACATTACTTTTACGGGGTTGTTATCTCATATTCATAAATATACACGTTTTACTTTGTTATTTGGATATATTGGCAAATATATTCCTTTTACGGGGTTGTTTTCTCATATTATAAAATTAACCCATTTAAGGGGTTGTTCTCTCATACTCACAAATATACCAAAATTAAGAGGGGATTTTCTCTGATTGATAAATATCCTCGTATTACGAGGTTAATTTCTAATATTTATAAATATACCCCTCTTACGGGGTTAATTTCTTATATTTACAAATATACCCCTTTTACGGGGTTGTTTTCTCATATTATAAAATTAATCCATTTAAGGGGTTGCTTTCTCATACCCATAAATATACCAAAATTACGAGGTTGTTTTCACCGATTGATAAAAATCTCTGTATTACGGGGTTGTTTTCTCATATTAAAAAATTTACCAGTTCTATGAAGCTGTTCTCTCATACTCCCAGTTACACTACTTTTACGGGATTGTTTTCTCATATTCAAAAATATACTAATTTAACTAGGTTATTTTCTTATATTGCTAAATGTACCACTTTTACGAGGTCATTTTCTCATATTAAACTTAGCACTATTATGGAATTATTTTTTTAAATTCATAAATATACACGTTTTACGAGGTTATTTTCTTATATTGATAAATACACCCTTTTACGGGGTTGTTTTCCCATATTATAAAATTAACCAATTTAAGAGGTTGTTTTCTTATACTCACAAATATACTAAAATTACGGGTTGTTTTCTCCGATTGACAAATATCCCCGTATTACGGGGTTGTTTTCTCATATTAAAAAATTTACCCCTTCTACGAGGCTGTTTTCTTAGGCTCACGATTACACTATTTTTACGTATTTGTTTTCTCACATTCATAAATATACACGGTTTACGGGGTTATTTTCTTATATTGTTAAATATACCACTTTTACGAGGTAGTTTTCTCATATTAAATCATTAACACTATTATGGGGTTGTTTTCTCAATTTCTTAAATATACACGTCTTACGCGGTTATTTTCTTATATTGAAAAATATACCCCTTTTACGGGGTTGTTTTCTCATATTATAAAATTAATCCATTTAAGGAGTTGTTTTCTCATACTCACAATATACAAAAATGACGGGGTTATTTTCTCCGATTGATAAATATCCCCATATTATCGGGTTGTTTTCTTATATTAAAAAATTTACCCCTTCCACGAGGCAGTTTCCTAAGAATCGCAATTACACTACTTTTACGGGATTGTTTTCTCAGATTCATAAATATACACGTCTTACGAGATTACTTTCTTATATTGATAAATATACTACTTTTACGGGTCGTTTTCTCATATTAAATTATTAGCATTATTACGGAGTTGTTTTCTCAAATTTATAAATATACATGTTTTACGGAGTTATTATCTTATGTTGACAATTATACCCCTTCTACGGGGTTGTTTTCTCATATTATAAAATTAACCTATTTAAGGGGTTGTTTTCTCATACTCACAAATATACCAAAATTCCGGCATTATTTTCTCCGATTGATAAATATCCCCGTATTACAGGGTTATTTTTTCATATTAAAAAATATATCCGTTCTACGAGGCTGTTTTCTCAGGCTCGCGATTACACTACTTTTTACGTATTTATTTTCTCACATTCATAAATATACACGTTTTACAGGATTATTTTCTTATATTATTAAATATACCACTTTTACAGAGTCATTTTCTCATATTAAATTATTAGCACTATTATGGAGTTGTTGTAACACCCAGAATTTTTTTTTTATATATTTAATAGTGAGTTTTTATTTAAGTTAATTTTAGCTTTATTTTTATTCAAGTAAACTATTTGAGAAATGATTATATTTTGGTTATTCAAATTTTTCCAAATGCATATTTATATAAATAAAATTATATATTGGAAAATTATGATAGAAATTCTAAGGGATGTTTTTATAAAAGAATTTTGGAAAAATTGGTATTATAATTGATTAGTAGTATTAAATTTTGAGTTGGAAATTGATTATTTAATTTAATTGTGTGTTAGGACTAAATTGGAAATTTATTTTGGTATAAGGATTGAAAGTATAATGTTATTTTTTATGGGGTTTTAATGGAAATTTGTGAGCTTGGTATTTTTGTAATTGTGTATTTTCAATAATTCGGATTTGGCCCAAATTAAATAGTTAGGGGCTTAATTGAAAGGCTAAAAAGAAGTTGAGGGATCAAATTGTAATAAGGAAAAGTTCAGGGGTCAAATGTCGATATTGAAAGGAATGGAAATCGGGGAGAGAGAAAAGAAAGAAGGAAGAAAAGGAGGAGAGAGGCGTCGGCGTCCATAGTGAATGAATGTTGGAGGCGAGCAGGCGGTGTTGGCTTGTCGGAAGGAGGCCTTGACAGCAGCGAAACCTGATGATGGCAGTGGAAGCGGTGGCAGCGTCGGCGGCCAGCGGAATCGCGGCGTGTTCTTGTTGACTTCCGTGTCGTTCGTTCCGGCCGATCTTGGTGGCGATCGCTCCCCTTGGAAAACTTCCTTTTGGCGGTAGCGGCGTGTTCGGTTTTAGTGGTAGGAGGAGAAGTTCCGTGATGGAAGCAGGCGCATTTTTGAAGCTTTTCGGCGAGCTCCCGGCGGAGAGATGGATGATGATTGTATCCAGAGCTCTCCTGGCTCAGCATTGGCACCGGTTTCGTGGCGATCAGGCGGTTGTAGTCGGCGGTCGAGATCGTCCTCAATATCTGAATGACCAGATCCAAAATCGCCAGCGTGGTCGTCGGTGTGTCTTCGTACGTGGTCAGATGCGGTGGTCGCAGGTGGGCTGGTTAATAATCGATTGTCTCGGTATTGATAAATTGTTTTCCGTGATTAGATGATGCATGCATTGAATTCGCTCCAGCAGAAACCTGGCGAGAGTTAGAGTCGCCCAATCACAGGAGTTAAAGTCATTTAATCATTGCACTGTGCTAAGTCCGATTTTAATATGCTATTTTGGAAGTTTATGTTTAACATGGTTACTAATATCTCAGCGTAATTAATTTCTTTGGTTAATTATTGAAGATAATATAGATATTATTATTAGTAATGTTATAATAATATCAAATATTATTAGTTTTCCACATGAGTTGCATGATGTCTTACTTTAAAATTGTTAATCGTTATTTTGATATAGTTGAATGACTTCTTTAGACAGTAATATTTATTAAATGTGGTGATTGCGATTTGGGAAACGTGGCTTGTAGAACCTTACGATGGGTTATCGGGCCGTCTGCCATTAATGATCATGGATATGTAATAAGATTTTCATGGGTTTGCCACAATTCGAGCATGGCTCTGCATTGATTGTGTAAATTACTTAGGATGAGTCCACAGTCGGCATTGCTCTTTCGGTATGACTTATTTGAATATAAGTGACGGTTGGAGGTAGGTCACAGTCGAACATGCTCTCGGGGCTTGATCTTATTGGATTAAGAGAGCCGAATGGCTACTAGATTTCTTATTTGGATATTTAAGTTGTTTGGTGAGGTGCGGTGACATTGCTCTGGTAGCCGTCTTATTGGATTAAGTAGGAATAAATTCTTAGATTTTAAGTTTAGGGTTACTACGGGTTTCGGTGGCCTTAAGCCTACCCATTCCCTAGTGCCGGTCATGGGCCCACGGGTGGGGTCGTGACAGTTGTTTTCTCAAATTCATAAATATACACGTTTTACGGGCTTATTTTTTATATTGACAAATATACCCCTTTTACGGGCTTGTTTTCTAATATTATAAAATTAAACATTTAAGGGATTGTTTTCTCATACTCACAAGTATAGCAAAATTACGAGGTTATTTTCTCCGATTGATAAATATTCCCGTATTACGGGGTTATTTTCTAATATTTATAAATTTACGTCTCTTATGGGGTTATTCTCATAGTAAAAAATTTACCCAATCTACGAGGCTATTTTCTCATATTAAAAGATTTACCTCTTCTACGAGTCTATTTTCTTTGACTCGCAATTACACTACTTTTACGGGGTTGTTTTCTCATATTCATAAATATACATTTTTTACGGGGTTATTTTCTTATATTGATAAATATACCCATTTTACCGGGTTGTTTTCTCATATTATAAAATTAGCCCATTTAAGGGGTTGTTTTCTCATACTCATAAATATACAAAAATTTGAGGGATTATTTTCTCCGATTGATAAATATCCCCGTATTAAAAAATTACAATACTTTTAACCCTTCTACGAGGCTGGTTTCTCAAACTCGCAATTACAATACTTTTACGGGATTGTTTTCTCAGATTCATAAACATACACGTTTTACGGGTTTATTTTCTCAAATTCATAAATATACACATTTTATGAGGTTATTTTCTTATATTGAAAAATATATTCCCTTTACGGGGTTATTTTCTCATATTATAAGATTAACCCAGTTAAGGGGTTGTTTTATTGTACTCACAAATATACCACAATTATGGGGTTATTTTCTCTAATTGATAAATATCATCGTATCACGGGGTTGTATTCTAATATTTATAAATATACCCCTCTTCCGGGATTGTTTTCTCATATTTAAAAATTTACCCCTTCTACGATACTGTTTTCTTAGATTCGCAATTAAACTACTTTTACGGAATTGTTTTCTCTGATTCATAAATATACACGTTTTACGAAATTATTTTATTGTATCAACAAATATACTCCTTTTATGGGGTAGTTTTCTCATATTATAAAATTAACCCATTTAAAGGTTGTTCTCTTATACTCACAAATATTCTAATATTACGACTTTATTTTCTCTGATCGATAAATATCCCCGTATTACATGGTTATTTTCTCATATTAAGAAATTTACCTCTTTTACGAGGCTCTTTTGTCATACTCACTTTTACACTACTTTTACGGGGTTATTTTCTCAAATTCATAATTATCCATATTTTACGGGGTTATTTTCTTTTATTAATAAATATACCACTTTTACGGGGTCATTTTCTCATATTAAATTATTAGTACTATTATGGGTTATTTTCTCAAATTCATAAATATACACGTTTTACCGGGTTATTTTCCTATATCGACAAATATACTCCTTTTATCGGGCTTGTTTTGTCATATTATAAAATTAACCTATTTAAGGAATTGTTGTCTCATACTCACAAATATACCACAATTACGGGATTATTTTCGCTGATGGATAAATATCCCCGTATTACAGGTTTTTTTTAATATTTATAAATATTTTCTTCTTAAGGGGTTGCTTTCTCATATTAAAAAATTTTCCACTTCTACTATGCTGTTTTCTTAGACTCGTTATTACACTACTTTTACAGGATTGTTTTATCATATCCATAAATATACATGTTTTACGGTGTTATTTTCTTATACTGACAGATATACCCCTTTTACGAGGTTGTTTTCTCATATTATAAAATTAATCCATTTAAGGGGTTGTTTTCTCAAACTCACAAATATACCAAATTTACATTGTTATTTTCTCCGATTGATAAATATCTCCGCATTACGGGATTGTTTTCTAATATTTATAAATATACCCCTTTTTACGGGGTTATTTTCTCATATTAAAAAGTTTACTTCTACGAGGCTGTTTTCTCATATTAAAGATTTACCCGTTCTACGAGCTTGTTTTCCTAGACTCACAATTACACTACTTTTTTGGAATTGTTTTCTCAGGTTCATAAATACACACGTTTTATGGGTTATTTTCTTATAGTGACAAATACACTACTTTTACCGGGTCGTTTTCTCATATTATAAAATTAAACCCTTTAAGGGGTTGTTTTCTCATACTCACAAATATTCTAAAATTACGGGGTTGTTTTCTCCAATTGATAAATATCCCCGTATTACGAGGTTAATTTCTCAGATTACAAATTTACCCCTTCCATAAGGCAGTTTCCTAAGACTCGCAATTACACTACTTTTACGGGGTTGTTTTCTCAGATTCATAAATATACACGTTTTACGGGATTACTTTCTTATATTGATAAATATACTACTTTTCCGGGGTCGTTTTCTCATATTATATTATAAGCACTATTACAGATTGTTTTCTAAAATTTATAAATATACACGTTTTATGGAGTTATTTTCTTATGTTGACAAATATACCCCTTTTACGGGGTTATTTTCTCATATTATAAAATTAACCCATTTAAGGGGTTATTTTCTCATACTCACAAATATACCAAAATTCTAGCGTTATCTTCAGAGTTGTCTTCTCATATTAAAAAATTTACCCCTTCTACGAGGCTATTTTCTTAGAATCGCGATTACACTACTTTCAAGTATTTATTTTCTCACATTCATAAATATACACGTTTTACGGGGTTATTTCCTTATATTGATAAATATATCACTTTTATGGGGTTGTTTTCTCATATTAAATTATTAGCACTATTATGGAGTTATTTTCTTAAATTCATAAATATACACGTTTTACGGGATTTTTTTATATTGACAAATATGCCCCTTTTACGGGGTTTTTTTCTCATATTATAAAATTAACCCATTTAAGGGGTTGTTTTCTCATACTCACAAGTATACCAAAATTACGGGGTTATTTTCTCTGATTGATAAATATCCCCATATTACAGGGTTGTTTTCCAATATTTATAATTATACGCCTCTTACGGGGTTATTCTCATATTAAAAAATTTACCCATTCTACGAGGCTATTTTCTCATATTAAAAGATTTACCTCTTCTATGAGGCTGTTTTCTTAGACTCACAATTACACTACTTTTACGAAGTTGTTTTCTCATATTCATGAAAATACATGTTTTACAGGATTATTTTCTTATATTGATAAATATACCCAATTTACCGGGTTATTTTCTCATATTATAAAATTAGCCCATTTAAGGGGTTGTTTTCTCATACCCACAAATATACCAAAATTAGAAGGTTATTTTCTCCGATTGATAAATATCCCCGTGTTACGGGATTGTTTTTTCATAATAAAAAATTTACCCCTTCTACGAGGCTGGTTTCTCAGACTCGCAATTACAATACTTTAACGAGATTGTTTTCTCAGATTTATAAATATACATGTTTTACGAGTTTATTTTCTCAAATTCATAAATATACACATTATACAGGGTTATTTTCTTATATTGAAAAATATACCCCCTTTATGAGGTTGTTTTCTCATATTATAAAATTATCCCAGTTAAGGAGTTGTTTTCTCGTACTTGCAAATATACCACAATTACGGGGTTATTTTCTGTTACTGATAAATATCCTCGTATTACGCGGTTGTTTTCTGATATTTATAAATATACCCCTCTTACGGGGTTGTTTTCTCATATTTAAAAATTTACCCTTTCTACGACGTTGTTTTCTTAGATTCACAATTAAACTACTTTTACGGAGTTGTTTTCTCAGATTCATAAATATACACATTTTACGGGGTTATTTTCTTATATCGACAAATATACCCCTCTTACGGGATTATTTTCTCGTATTATAAAGTTAACCTATTTAAAGGGTTGTTCTCTTACACTCACAAATATATAAAATTATGTATTTATTTTCTCTGATCGATAAATATCCCCGTATTACGGGATTATTTTCTCATATTAAGAAATTTATCCCTTCTACGAGGCTGTTTTGTCATACTCGCTATTACACTACTTTTACGGGGTTATTTTCTCAAATTCATAAATATCCACATTCTACGGGGTTATTTTCTTTTATTAATAAATATACCACTTTCCCGACGTCATTTTCTCATATTAAATTATTAGCACTATTATTGGTTGTTTTCTCAAATTCATAAATATACACGTTTTACGGGGTTATTTTCTTATATAGACAAATATACCCCCTTTTATCGAGCTTGTTTTCCCATATTATAAAATTAACCTATTTAAGTGGTTGTTTTCTCATACTCACAAATATACCACAATTACGGATTTATTTTCGCTGATTGATAAAGATCCCTATATGGTAGGGTTGTTTTCTAAAATTTATAAATATATCATTGTTACGGGGTTTCTTTCTCATATTAAAAAGTTTTCCACTTCTACAACGTTGTTTTCTTAGACTCACAATTACACTACTTTTACGGGGTTATTTTAAATATATACGTTTTACGGTGTAATTTTCTTATATTGACAGATTACGAGGTTGTTTTCTCATATTATAAAATTAATTCATTTAAGGAGTTGTTTTCTCAAACTCACAAATATACCAAATTTACATGGTTATTTTCTCCAATTGATAAATATCTCCGTATTACGAGGTTGTTTTCTAATATTTATAAATATACCCCTCTTACGGGGTTATTTTCTCATATTAAAATTCTAAACCTGCAGTGTTTCTCATATTAATTTACCCATTCTACAATTTGTTTTCTAGACTCCCAATTACACTACTTTTTCGGAATTATTTTCTCAGATTCATAAGTACACACGTTTTGTGGGTTATTTTTTTATTTTGACAAATACACCACTTTTACGGGGTCGTTTTGTCATATTATAACATTAACCTCTTTATGGGGTTGTTTTCTCATACTTACAAATATTCCAAAATTACGGGATTATTTTCTTCGGTTGATAAATATTTCCATATTACGGGGTTGTTTTCTCATATTAGAAAATTTACCCCTTCTACGAGGCTATTTTCTCAAACTCGCTTTTACATTACTTTTACGGAGTTGTTTTCTCAGATTCATAAATATACACGTTTTGCGGGGTTATTTTCTTATATTCATAACAATACCATTTTTACGGGTCGTTTTCTCGTATTAAATTATTAACACTATTATGGGATTGTTTTCTCAAATTCATAAATATACACGTTATTTACTGGTTATTTTCTTATATTGACAAATATACCACTTTTATAGTGCCGTTTTCTCATATTATAAAATTAACCCCTTTAAGGGGCTGTTCTCTCATGCTCATAAATATACCAAAATTACGGGGTTATTTTCTTCGATTGATAAATATACCCGTATTACGGGGTTGTTTTCTAATATTTATAAATATACTCCTATTACGCGATTGTTTTCTCATGTTAAAAAATTTATCGCTTCGATAAGGATGTTTTATCAGACTCGCAATTACACTACTTTTATGGGTCTGTTTTCTCATATTCATAAATATACAGGTTTTACGGAGTTATTTTCTTATATTGATGAATATACCACTTTTACGGGGTTGTTTTCTTATATTAAATTATTAGCACTATTATGGGGTTGTTTTCTCAAATTCATAAATATACATGTTTTTACGGGTTATTTTCTTATATCGACAAATATACTCCTTTTATGGGATTGTGTTCTCTTATTATAAAATAAACCACTTCTACGAGTCTATTTTCTTAGACTCGCAATTACACTATTTTTATGGGGTTATTTTTTCATATTCATAAATATACACGTTTTACTAGGTTATTTTTTTATATTGACAAATATACCCCTTTTATGGGTTGTTTTCCTATATTAAGAAATTAACCACTTCTACGAGGCTGTTTCCTTAGACTCACAATTACACTACTTTTATGGGGTTATTTTTTCATATTCATAAATACATGTTTTACTAGGTTATTTTCTTATATTGACAAATATACCCTTTTTATGGGTTGTTTTCTCATATTATAAAATTAACTACTTCTACGAGGCTGTTTTCTTAGACTCGCAATTACACTACTTTTATGGGATTGTTTTTTCATATTCATAAATATACACGTTTTACTAGGTTATTTTTTTATATTGACAAATATACCCCTTTTATAGATTGTTTTTCCATATTATAAAATTAACCACTTCTACGAGGCTGTTTTTTTAGACTCGCAATTACACTACTTTTTTGGGGTTCTTTTTTCATATTCATAAATATACATGTTCTACTAGGTTATTTTCTTATATTGATAAATAAACCTCTTTTGTGGGGTTATTTTCTCATATTACAAAATTAACCACTTCTATGAGGCTGTTTTCTTAGACTTGTAATTACACTACTTTTATGGGGTTATTTTTTCATATTCATAAATATACACATTTTACTAGGTTATTTTTTTATATTGACAAATATACCCCTTTTATAGGTTGTTTTCTGATATTAAAAATTTACCGCTTCTACAAGGCTATTTTCTTATACACACAATTGCACTACTTTTATGGGGTTGTATTCTCATATTTATAAATATACACGTTTTACGGGGTTATTTTCTCATATTATAGAATTAACCCCTTTAAGGGGTTATTTTCTCGTGCTCACAAATATACCAAAATTACAAGGTTATTTTCTTCGATTGATAAATATCCCCATATAAAGGGTTATTTTCTAATATTTATAAATGTACCCCTATTACGGGATTGTTTTCTCATATTAAAAAATTTACCGCTTTTATGAGGCTGTTTTCTTAAATGCGCAATTACACTACTTTTACGGGGCTGTTTTTTCAGATTCATAAATATACACATTTTACAAGGTTATTTTCTTATATTGATAAATATACTACTTTACGGGGTCGTTTTCTCATATTAAATTATTAGCACTATTATGGGATTATTTTCTCAAATTCATAAATATACACATTTTATGGGTTATTTTCTTATATTGATAAATATACATGTTTTACGGGGTTGTTTTCTCATATTATTAAATTAGCCCATTGAAGGGGTTGTTTTGTCATACTCACAAATATACTCCAATTACAGAGTTATTTTCTCAGTTTCATAAATATCTCCATATTATGGGGTTGTTTTAATATATTAAAAAATTTAGCCGTTTTACGAGGTTGTTTTCTTAGACTCACAATTACACTACTTTTACAAGGTTATTTTTCAGATTGATAAATATACACGTTTTACGGTGTTATTTTCTTATATTAACAAATATATCCCTTTCACGGGGTTGTTTACTTATATTATAAGATTAACCCATTTAAGGGGTTGTTCTCTCATACTCACAAATATACCAGAATTACGAGTTTATTTTCTTCGATTGATAAATATCCCCGTATTACGGGGTATTTTCTCATATTAAAAAATTTACCCCTTCTACAAGGCTGTTTTCTCAAACTCGCTTTTACATTACTTTGACCGGGTTATTTTCTCATATTCATAAATATAGACATTTTACAGAGTTATTTTTTAATATTTATAAATATACACCTTTTACGGGGTTGTTTTCTCATATTAAAAAACCACTTCTACGAGTCTGTTTTCTCATATTAAAAATTTATCCATTCTACAAGGCTATTTTCTTAGTATCGCAATTACACTACTTTTATGGAGTTGTTTTCTCAGATTCATAAATACACACGTTTTACGGGGTTATTTTCTTATATTGACAAATTTACCACATTTACGGGAATGTTTTCTCATATAATAAAATTCACCCATTTAAGGGGTTGTTCTTTCATACTCACAAATATACTAAAATTACAAGGTTATTTTCTCCAATTGATAAATATCCCCGTATTACGGGGTTGTTTTCTAATATTTATAAGTATACCTCTCTTATGGGGTTGCTTTCTCATATTAAAAAATTACCCCATCTACGAGGTTATTTTCTCAGACTCGCAATTACACTACTTTTATGAGGGTTGTTTTCTCAAATTCATAAATATACATATTTTACGAGATTATTTTCTTGTATTTGTAAATATACCACTTTTACGGGGTCGTTTTATCATATTATATTATTAGTACTATTATTAGGTTGTTTTATCAAATTTGTAAACATACACGTTTTACGGGGTTATTTTCTTATATCGACAAATATACTCCTTTTACGGGGTTATATTCTCATATTATAAAATTAACCCATTTGAGAGGTTGTTTTCTCATACTAAAAAATATACCAAAATTATGGGGTTCTTTTCTCCGTTTGATAAATATCACCGTATTACGGGGTTGTTTCCTTATATTGGAAAATTTACCCCTTCTACGAGGCTGTTTTCTCATATTCGCAATTACATTGCTTTTACGGGGCTATTCTCTGAGATTCGTAGATATACACATTTTACGGTGTTATTTTATATATTGATAAATATATCACTTTTACAGTGTCGTTTTCTCATATTAAATTATTAGCACCGTTATGGGGTTGTTTTTTCAAATTCATAAATATACACGTTATACAGGGTTATTTTTTATATCGACAAATATACTTCCTTTTACAGGGTTGTTTTCTAATATTATAAAATTAATCCATTTAAGGGGTTGTTTTCTCATGCTCATAAATATACCGCAATTAGGGGGTTATTTGCTAGATTCATAAATGTCCACGTATTACGGGGTTATTTTCACATAATAAAAAATTTATCCCTTCTACGAGGCTGTTTTCTCATATTATAAAATTAACCACTTCTACGAGGTTGTTTTCTTAGACACGGAAGTACACTACTTTTATGGGGTTGTTTTCTAAGATTCATAAATATACACATTTTACGGAGTTATTTTCTTATATTAATAAATATAGCCCTTTTACGGAGTTATTTTCTCATATTATAAAATTAACACATTTAAGGAGTTGTTTTCTCATACTTACAAATATACCACAATTACTGGATTATTTTCTCTGATTGATAATATTCCTCGTATTAGGGGGTTGTTATCTAATATTTATAAATATACCCTTCTTACGGGATTATTTTCTCATATTAAAAAAATTACAGCTTCTACGATGTTGTTTTCTTAGACTCACAATTACAATACTATTATGGGGTTGTTTTATCAAATTCATGAATATACACGTTTTACGGGATTATTTTCTTATATGGACAAATATACCCCTTTTACGGGGTTGTTTTCTCATATTCTAAAATTAACCAGTTAAGGGGTTGTTTCTCATACTCACAAATATACCAAATTTACGTGGTTATTTTCTCCGATTGATAAATATTCTCGTATTACGGGGTTGTTTTCTAATATTTATAAATATACCACTCTTACAGGCTTGTTTTCTCATATTAAAAAACTTACCACTTCTCCGAGAATAATTTCTCATATTAAAGATTTACCCATTCTGCGAGGCTATTTTCTTAGACTCGCAATTACACTACTTTTACGGGATTGTTTTCTCATATTCATAAATGCACACGTTTTATTGGATATTTTCTTATATTGACAAATATAGAACTTTTACGAGGTTATTTTCTCATATAATAAAACTAACCCATTTAAGGGGTTGTTCTCTCATACTCACAAATATACCAAAATTACATGGTTATTTTCTCCGATTGATGTATTACGTGGTTATTTTCTAATATTTATAAATATTATGGGGCTATTTTCTCATATTAAAAAATTTACCCCTTCTACAAGGCTGTTTTCTCAAACTCGCAATTACACTATTTTTATGAGGGTTGTTTTCTCAAATTCATAAATATATACGTTTTACGGGGTTATTTTCTTATATTGACAAATATACCCCTTTTACGGGGCTGTTTTCTTATATAAAATTAACTCATTTATGGGGTTGTTTTCTCATACTCACAAATATACAACAACTACGGGGTTATTTTCTGTGATTGGTAAGTATCCCCATATTACGGGGTTGTTTTCTAATATTTATAAATATACCCCTCTTACGGGGTTGTTTTCACATATTTAGAAATTTACCCCTTCTATGAGGCTGTTTTCTCATACTCGCAATCACAATACTTTTATGGGGTTGTTAAATATACACGTTTTATGGAGTTATTTTCTTATTTTGATAAATGTACCATTTTTACGTGGTCATTTTTTCATATTAAATTATTAGCACTATTACGGGGTTGTTTTCTCATGTTATAAAATTAACCAATGTAAAGGGTTGTTTTCTTATAATCACAAATATACTAAAATTACGGGGTTATTTTCTCCGATTGATAAATATCCCCATATTATGGGGTTGTTTTCTAATATTTATAAATATACCCCTCTTATGGGGTTATTTTCATATTAAAACATTTGTCCCTTCTACGAGGCTCTTTTCTCATATTAAAAAATTTACCCCTTCTATGAGGCTGTTTTCTTAAACTCGCAATTACACTACTTTTACGGGGTCATTTTCTAAAATTCATAAATACACACATTTTACGGAATGTTTTTCTTATATTGACAAATATACCACTTTTACGGGGTTTTTTTTCTGATATTACAAAACTAACCCATTTAAGGGGTTGTTCTCTCATACTCACAAAAATACAAAAATTATGAAATTATTTTCTTCGATTGATAAATATCCCCGTCTTACGTGGTTGTTTTCTAATATTTATAAATATATCTCTCTTACGGGGTTGTTTTCTCATATTAAAAAATTTTACCCTTTCTACGAGGCTGTTTTCTCAGACTCCCAATTACAATAATTTTACGAGATTATTTTATTAGATTCATAAATATACACAATTTACGGGGTTATTTTCGTACATTGATAGATATACCACTTTTACAGGAAGGTTTTCTCATATTAAATTATTAGCACTATTATGGGTTGTTTTCAAAGATTCATAAAAATACACGTTTTATGGGGTTATTTTCTTATATTGACAAATATACCACTTTTACGATGTTGTTTTCTCATATTAAATTATTAGCACTATTATGGGGTAGTTTTTTCAAATTCATAACTATACACGTTTTACGAGGTTATTTTCTTATATTGAGAAATATACCCCTCTTACGGGGTTGTTTTCTCATATTTAAAAATTTACTCCTTCTACGAGGCTGTTTTCTCAGACTCCCAATTACACTACTTTTAGGAGGTTGTTTTTTCAAATTCATAAATATACATGTTTTACGGGGTAATTTTCTTGTATTGATAAATACACCACTTTTATAGAATCATTTTCTTGTATTAAATTATTAGCACTATTATGGAGTTGTTTTCTAAGATTTATAAATATACACGTTTTACTGGATTATTTTCTTATATTGAATAATATACCCCTTTTAAGGGGTTATTTTCTTATATTATAAAATTAACCAATTTAAGGGGTTGTTTTCTCATACTCACAAATCTAACAAAATTACAGGGTTATTTTCTCCGATTGATAAATATCCCTGTATTGCGGGGTTGTTTTCTCAGATTAATAAACATACATATTTTACAGAGTTATTTTCTTATATTGATAAATATACCACTTTTACAGGATCGTTTTCTCAAATTAAATTATTAGCACTATTATGGGTTGTTTTCTCAAATTTATAAATATACACATTTTACGGGATTATTTTCTTATATTGATAAATATTACTAATTTTACGAGGTTATTTTCTCATATTATAAAATTAACCCATTTAAGGTGTTGTTTTCTCATACTCACAAATATACCAAAATTACGAGGTTATTTTCTCCGATTGATAAATATCCACATATTATAGGTTCTTTTAATATTTATAAATATACCC
>NC_063264.1:16972941-17078884 GCF_019578655.1 Ricinus communis | reverse complement strand
ATCAAGTGTTTCAAATGCTTGGGGCGTGGCCATATTGCTTCACAATGTCCAAACAAGCGGGCAATGGTGGCTAGAGACCATGGGGAGATTGAAACAGCAAGTGAAGAGAGTGATAATGATGATGAGATACCACAATTGGAAGACGGCAGCGATGATTGCATTGAGGGTCCTATGGGAGGTGAGCTCTTGGTGGCTAGGCGCCACTAAGTGTTCAAATGAAGGAAGATGATACCTTGGAGCAGCAAAGAGACAACATTTTCCACACAAGATGCCATGTACAAGGTAAGACTTGTCTTGTTATTATTGATGGTGGTAGTTGTACAAATGTTGCTAGCACTTTAATGGTTGAAAAATTGGGTTTAAATCTAATTCCACATCCTAGACCTTATAAATTGTTATGGTTAAATAATTGTGGTGAGATCAAAGTGAATAAGCAAGTTGTTGTACCTTTCACAATTGGTAGATATTCGGATGAGGTGCTATGTGATGTAGTGCCAATGCATGCTGGCCATATCTTGTTAGGTAGGCCATGGGAATTTGATACGAGGGCCTTCCATGATGGCTTTCTAAATAGGTACTCATTTGTGAAGGATGGGAGAAAAGTTACTTTGACACCTCTTTCTCCTAAGGAAGTGTATGATGACCAATGTAAGTTGGAAAGAGAGAGGCGTGAGGCTGAAAATAACAAAAAGGAACATGAAAACCCAAAGGGTGAGATTCAGCCTAAAGAGAAAACAAAGGCAAAGGGTAGTTTTTGGCTAGGGAAAGTGAAGTTAGGCATGCATTTCATTCAAGTCGGATGTTATTTGTTGTTACTTATAAAGATGTATATTTGAACACTACCGAACTTGATCTTTCCTTGCCGAGTGTGTTTGCTAATCTTTTGCAGGAATTTGCTGATGTCTTTCCGAGGAAATGCCAAGTGGATTACCTCCTCAAAGAGGGATAGAACATCAAATAGACTTCATACCCGGGGCTTCCATACCAAATAGACCAGCCTATAGAAGTAATCCAGGAGGAGACAAAGGAGCTTCAAAGGCAAGTGGAAGAACTGATGTCAAAAGGTATGTGCGTGAGCTTAAGTCCTTGTGCGGTTCAGTGATTTTGGTTCCAAAGAAGGATGGCACATGGAGAATGTGTGTGGACTGCCGTGCAATCAATAAAATAACGGTAAAGTATCGTCATCCCATTCCTAGGTTAGATGATATGCTTGATGAGTTGCATGGTGCATGTTTGTTTACTAAGATTGATTTGCGTTCTGGTTATTATCAAATTTGCATGAAAACTGGTGATGAGTGGAAAACGGCTTTTAAGACTAAGTATGGTCTATATGAGTGGTTAGTTATGCCGTTTGGGCTTACAAATGCACCTAGTACTTTTATGAGGTTGATGAACCATGTCTTGCGTGAGTGTCTTGGTAAATTTGTGGTTGTGTATTTTGATGATATCTTAGTTTATTCCAAGTCCATTGATGATCATGTCATGCATGTGCGTAGGGTTCTAGACATTCTTAGGGTAGAAAAATTGTATGCCAATTTGAAAAAGTGTGCTTTTTGCATGGATAAAGTTAATTTCCTTGGTTTTGTTATTAGTTCAAAGGGGCTCGAGGTTGATGTGGAGAAAGTGAAAGCAATTAGGGAGTGGCCAACACCTAAAAATATTAGCCAAGTTAGGAGTTTTCATGGCTTGGCTAGTTTCTATAGGAGGTTCATTAAGGACTTTAGTAGTATAGCTACACCTTTGAATGAAATTGTCAAGAAAAATGTTGGGTTTACTTGGGGTGATGCACAAGAACATGCTTTTAATATGCTTAAAGATAAGTTGTGTACGCTCCTTTGTTGGTTTTACCTAACTTTGACAAAACCTTTGAGATTGAGTGTGATGCTAGTGGCATTGGGATTGGGGCTGTTTTGATGCAAGAAGGCAGACCTATATGCTATTTTAGTGAAAAACTAAATGGAGCAGCCCTTCGGTACCCAACCTATGACAAAGAATTCTATGCTTTGGTTCGGGCCTTGCAAACATGGCAACACTATTTATGGCCCAAAGAATTTGTCATCCACACGGATCATGAGAGTTTGAAGCATCTCAAGGGGCAAGACAAACTGAACCGAAGACATGCTAAGTGGATGGAGTTCATTGAGACATTCCCATATGTGATCAAATACAAGAAAGGTAAGGAGAATGTGGTTGCTACGATGCACTATCTCGAAGGTATGCTTTACTTACTACTCTTGATTCTAAATTCTTTGGGCCGAGTTCATAAAAGAGTTGTATGTGAGTGATAATGATTTCAGCGGCATGTTTACAACTTGTGCTAATGGGGCTGTTTCTGCTGATTTTTATGTGTTTGAGGGATTTCTTTCAAGAAAAATCGCCTTTGTATTCCTAATTGTTCTTTGCGGGCTGTATTGGTTAGGGAAGCACATGGGGGCGGTTTAATGGGTCATTTTGGGGTGCAAAAGACTTATGATATTCTGATTGAGCATTTTTATTGGCCATGCATGAAACGTGATGTGCATAGAATTTGTGGTCAATGCATTGTGTTTGAAAGCTAAGTCCAAACTGCAACCCCATGGGTTATATACACCTTTACCTATTCCTGATGTTCCTTGGACAGATTTGTCTATGGACTTTGTGCTTAGTTTGCCGAGATCTAGGAAAGGTAGAGATAGTATATTTGTTGTTGTGGATAGGTTTAGTAAAATGGCTCACTTTATCCCTTGCCATAAAAGTGATGATGCTGTCCATATTGCTGATTTGTTTCTTAGAGAAGTTGTGCGTTTGCATGGAGTACCTAAGACCATTGTTAGTGATAGAGATGTTAAATTTCTAAGTTACTTTTGGCGTGTGCTATGGGGTAAGTTAGGAACTAAATTGCTTTATTCTACTACTTGCCATCCACAGACAGATGGACAAACTGAAGTTGTGAATAGGACTTTGATTCAATTGCTTTGTGCTTTGATTTCTAGGAATTTAAAATCTTGGGAGGATTTGTTGCCATATGTTGAATTTGCATATAATAGAGCTGTTCATAGCACTACACACACTTCACCATTTGAAATTGTATATGGTTTTAATCCTTTAACTCCTATTGATTTGATTCCTTTGCCTCTTAACAAGCTTGTTAGTGTTGAAGGTTCTTCTAAGGCAGATTTGGTTAAAAAGCTACACAAACAAGTTAAAGAGAGAATTGAGAAGCAAAATGCAAAAGTGGCCGAGAGGGTTAATAAAGGACGAATTCCAATGGTATTCCAACCTGGAGATTGGGTTTGGGTGCATTTTCGCAAAGAAAGGTTCCCAAATCAAAGAAAGTCTAAACTAAGTCCGAGGGGTGATGGTCCATTTCAAGTCCTTGAGAGGATCAATGACAATGCCTACAAGATTGATTTGAAAGGTGAGTATAATGTGAGTGGTACATTTAATGTAGCTGATTTGAGTCCTTTTGATGTAGGTGATGAACTTGATTCGAGGGCGAATCATCCTAAAGAAGGAGGGAATGATATGGACATGGCCAAGCTTAAAGATGGACTTGATGGAGAGGACAACAAGAAAACCAAAGATAAAGCTAAGGATCCATTGAGCATGCTACAAGGCCCAATTACAAGGTCAAGGTCCAAGAAGCTACAAGAAGCCTTAATTGGCTATATGCAAGATCGGGCTAGTCAAGGAAGCCCAATTGGTCATGCTAGGATAGGCCCAAGTAAAGACACATCTGAATGGGCTTTATTTAATGTTTTGCAAGTCCAAATACATGAAGACTAATGTGGGCTAATATTTGGGCTGAAATCTCTTCTTTAAGTTCAGAACAATGTTATTGCCTATTTTTCTTATGTGGCAGCTAGGGTTAATAGTTTTACTAGGGTTTATTATGTTAGGTGGCTATAAAAACGCCCCTTAAGTTGTGTTTTGAAAAAGAATTCGAATTTTGATAAAATTATAGTAGTTGTTTCCTTTGCATATTTGCTTGAATTCTTGAATTCTTGTTGAATGCATAAACCACTTATCAAGGAATTGATCTATCCTTGTGGCGTGTTAAGGGTTAGGGTTTAAAGAACTTAGTTTTCTTTAGGTTCTGATCTTGATCAACCATACCTTGCAATCTGATTTAAGCGGTTCTTGGGTTTTGAAACTCAATTTGTTCTTGGGTTTCTAAGATAGTAATTCACGGGTTCATAATCATTAGGGTTCGTGGTTCTAATCCTTGGAGGTTCTTAACACTCTATTTCTCTGAGCTGCTCCTTCAGCCTTAAAATTTCTCTGTCCTTTTGCAAGAATAGAGGTGATGTAGGCTGAGATGCTAGTATCTGTTCCATTTCTTACTCAAGTTTAGACAGCCTGAATGAAAGCTTTGTATGTAATTGCAAGGCTTCTTGTCTGAAAGAAGTAACATGAGCTTCAATAGAACTTGTTTTTTCATAGACTTGTGAAAGTCTATTATCAATCTTCTTCAAATACTGATTCTGAGCCACAGCGTTATTGGTTTGCCAATTTAAGACTTCTTCTGCAGCTGAGAGGGGAGCTAAAGTACCTGCAGGTTGTACTGTATCTTTTGCAATAAAAGGTCGTGCAGGTATCTTTGATTGCTCATTTTCCTTTCTTTCCAGAGGTGGAAAATCTTTGGAATTCATCATGAAGCAAGGAACCGCGGCTACCTCTGGAACTTTAACTGGTTCAAAGGAGCAAGAACAAACGACTGGTGGAGGAGGACAGGTCAAGAGTCCTTCTTCTTTCAAGATCTGGAAGCATCTTTGTAAATAGTCATCTTCAGTCATGGGTTTGTTCTTTTCCGGAGGGAGTCCGATCCAAGGACTAGCTTTCTTGGGTTGAGAAGGAGTATGGAAGGGATCAGGCTGGTCATCATCCTTATCATGCTGACGTGGACCAGTACAAGCATGTTTCCTTCTCCAAGTTTTGTTTCCTTTGGGTCTGGTTTCAAGATCATCAAAATCTTCTTGACAAGCACATCCGGGATCACACATAGAAGGATCACAATCCCAGATAAAGTGTCCATTGATCTTAGAAACATAGACTTCCCACCCATCTGACCTGAAACTATGAATGGGAATCTTTTTCTCGTAAGTCCTCCTTACTGGTTGGATCATGGAAATAGAATGAGGAGTTGAAGAGGATGTCGCTGTGGAGGACAAATAGGAGACTTTAACAGTCTTGTCAAGTTGCCTGATAAAAATAGGATCCTGTTTTTGTACAGTCGAGAACTTTGGTGCAGCTTTTCATAGTTTGTAATCCACAGGAAGGGATTAACTTTTCCAACTCTTCACGGGGCGGTTATGCGGGAGTTTGAACTATTGTAGGAGTGAGACCACTATCAGCCAAAGATGAAAACCGCATCACCGTTAGAGAGGCCAGGAGTCCTGTAGGTTAATGGCATGGTCTTGTAACTGTAGACTGGCGATGATGAAAGAGTAGGCGAGATTGTGTCGACTTGATCTGCCTTTGTGATTTGTACACCAGCACTTTCAGGGCTTGACTGAGATGAGGGTCTTCTAAAGACATATTAAAATTAGAAAAAATGTAAGTACTCCTTCCTGCATTAAGAGTTGTGGCAATAGAGCCAATCACAGCATGTTCATAGTTTAGATAACGAGTATCTAACAAAGAAAGTCAGCGTTATTTGGAAGTCCTTGTCTTCCATGATAGGAAAGTACAAGTCTGATGGCACCAAAATGGAGATGGGTATATTTTTGTTGCTTCCATTGTTGAATGAAGTGAGATGGAATTTCTAAAGTCACATCTTGTTCGGTGGTTCTGGAAGAAGAACAAGAAGAGAAGATGACTGTACATATTCTTTTATGTTGACAGATGGTCTGGAAATAATATGTCTCAGTTGTCTAGAGAAAGACTGGTTGCGTCGGAAGACAGCATAAGGATTGAGAATTGGGACAAGAGAATTTTGAATTTGAGCGGTTTCTGGAATATGGGATATTTCTACTAGGTTATCGATCTTATCTGTAATGTACTGTTTACATGAAGTAGGTAATGAGAGAGAAGAGGTTTGGACAATAGGATTTGAAGTTGTTTCCATGTTTGTAGATGAGTTTCTTCTTCTCTAAACCAGGCTCTGATACCAGGATGACGCCGAGAGCTGTTCATGCTATAATCCTCATGCTGTAAACTCAAGGAGAATATCCTTACTCAAGGCAAGAGAGTTTCCTTAAGCTAAGACCAAAGAGGCACCTCGCCATGGGGGTCTTTCTACTTCTTTGAAACTCGAATAGCCGAGTTAGTCGAGTTAGCCCTTTTAGATTATAACAGAAACAGATCGTAGCAACAGCTAATTCATTGCCATAGGATAGAGAAGAAGAACAGAGAGAAATTAGAAAGCCATGAAAGGTAAGAGAAGGATAAGTGTTTATTTCCCACACAACTTATTTGCTGGTCACGACCTCTTTGTAGGAGAACTAGTACTTCCCTTTGGGACAGGATTCCACAACTCTATCATTTTCATGAAAGCCGGTATACTTCTGCTCCGACTTCCACTCTTTGTCCCACTGACTGTGCTCGGACTGCTTGAGCCGAAACTAGTTGGTGCTTTACCAGGTCTAAGAAAAGCGGATTCTTAGTTAGCTGCTTTTGTTTTAGCATAAGAGGGTGGTCGTAGATCAAGAAGGAAGTTTGACACTCATATTGGAAGGGACTGAATTCAACAACTTATTAGGAGTAGGGACTTATGGTCCACGCATTAAAGCGCCTTTTTTTGGTCTGAAAAAGCAATTGTTTTAACACCAATTTGATAAGATTACAAAATGACTGTCTTTCTCGTATGCTCCCATATGATCTACGACCACCCTCAATTGTAGGTTTCGCTACCCAGAGATAGTCTAACCTTATTCTTTCCTATCCAACACTAAAGCAAAGAGCAAAGAGTAGTCCTTGTGGGGCAACCAGCTAGTAAGGGATAGGGCTAAGTGTTGGGATGCTTATGCAACTACAACTAAAGCAGTGAACCTACCGATGCAGTCTAGCACAACAACAAGTATTAAAAATATCGTATCCCTCGGGGAAGTGAAATCCTAGAGTTATTACTCGTTCCTTGTTATCTAGACTAAAACTAATAACGAAGGTTTCTAGATTTATTGATGACTAAAAGCTAAATTCTAAATGTAATGCGAGAATGAATGAGAAAAGGGAATAATCAAGATAAGAATGCAAACCCAAAAGAGGACCTAGACTAGTTGGCAACCAAACAAAGGATAACAGATTGTTGAGTCCGATTATGCAACCCGTGGATGGATTCTAAACTGAATTCGGTTTCCCTCTCGAGAAAACCGAATTCCTAAACCTAAGAACCTAAAGTTGGAATCTCCTCCTAACAATTGATTACTAAGTTAGCCTTAAGTTTTAATCCACCTCTATTAAGCTTTATTAATTCTTAATCCGGCAAATTAATTAACCTTATCTCTAAGTGAAAATTAACTTGTACTTATAATTAAATTTCCAAATTCAATTGGAATTTCTCAATTACTAAAAGAATTCTATGAACAATAATCAACATATTCAATGTAAAGAATACTGGACTATTTTATTAATTGTAAAAAGAATACAAGAAAAAGAAACTAAAACAATCTTAACAATTCAGTACAAAAGCCAACATAGCAAGGAACCCCAATGGTTCTAGCTATACATATTCATATCTAAAATAAATAGAAATTCAATTACAATGAAAGAATAAAGAAATCGAAATATGTGCACCCTTTCTCCTAGAATTTGATGAACAGCTCAAAGCCTTGATCTACACTGCAAATGATCTCCAAAATGCCTCTTAAATTGCTCCAAAACTCCTCTTTAATCCTTAATTGAATCCCAAAAGTCATGAATTTGACGTCAAAAGGTGGAGTTAGTCTCCTGGCAGCCGCCTCGGGATGTCTGAAATGCGTTTAGAGAAATTACAGAGGAAGATGAAAAGTCAAGATCACAGAACCTTTCTCTTTACTGGATCGTTCAATTTTATACTGTACACTAACACGAGCGTGTTCGCGCGTGCTCTGAATCTGTTGTGTCCCGTATGTTACGTAGGCTATTCATGCTATAATCCTCATGCTGTAAACTCAAGGAGGATATCCTTACTCAAGGCAAGAGAGTTTCCTTAAGCTAAGACCAAAGAAGCACCTCGCCATGGGGGTCTTTCTGCTTCTTTGAAACTCGAATAGCCGAGTTAGTCGAGTTAGCCCGTTTGGATTATAGCGAAGCAGATCGTAGCAGCTAATTCATTGCCATAGGATAGAGAAGAAGAATAGAGAGAAATTAGAAAGCCATGAAAGATAAGAGAAAGATAAGTGTTTATTCCTTGCACAACTGTCTTACAAGAGACGAATCCTCCTTTATATAGGAGAAGAGGAACTCTCTCAAAATACACGCTAACCCTAAAGTTGCCATCCGGCAATCTTATCTTATGACTCTCAATCCTTATCTCTTAATTACACATGTGAAGGAATATATTCCTTCTTACAAGACTCAAAACATGCTGACATATATGTCCAAACGACTTAATAATGGAGACCCTAATAATGACATATAAGGCCAAACGACTTTAATAATGGAGACCCATATAAGGCCAAATGTCTTTAATAATGGAGACCCTAATAATGACATATAAGGCCAAAACATGTAAGGCCAAACGACTCTTAATGATGGGGATCATAATATAGAATCTTCTTTGTTGGGAGTGCATCGGGACATCACTTGTCTTGTCATTTGTGGACCCACACTCGAGTAGTTGTCATCGGAATCATCCGAGTCACTATCTCATAAAGCCTGACCGCGCCTTCTTCTTGGTAGGTTGGGCCTGCTAGTTGGACAAGGCCTAGAAGGCCTTAAAGGTGTCATTTGGGCCAAAAGCTGTGAAATTTGGGAGAAGAGATTCTTCTAGTTGTGACCATGGTTCTTGAAAGGCTGGATTCATTGACATTGAAGACGTAGCTTCAGGATTGTTGTCTAGCTGGAGATGGTATATTGAAGAAGTAGAAGTGAACAGCCGTCTTTGATTCGAGGATTGTCTTTGCATGTTGATGACTGGAATCACCTCATTAAATTTGTATGATTTAGCTCATTCCCTTTGTGAAGTAAAGCATGTTTAATGACAAGGGGCATCTCTTCAAAATGTCCGGGAGAATTCTCCATTCTGTAATGTCTGTTGAAACAGTGTCATTTGAGTTGTGTCATTTGATGGAGAAAGAGGATGGTATGGTAGGTCAAAGCCTTATCATGATACGCCATGTGGAGAAGACTGCTTGGTTCCTGTATACGAGCTGTATTGCCATGCCTGTTGATTGTCAAATAGTAGGAAAAATTGCCGGGCTGGATGTGACTCATTCTCTTCTCCCGTGTAAGAACCATAAGGTTTGTAATAATGGTAGTTCTACAGGAAGATGATACGAGACATGTGAAGTACCGGAGATATCGGTATTCGGAAGTTGAAGGAAACGTTTCTATAATAGTGGGGAAAAGTTTCCAAGGGAATGAGGCAGAAAAGTCTTGGATTTGGTACGATAGTCCGATAGAAGGCTAAGATACGTCTATAGACCCAAAGTTCAAATTCTTGCATAGACATACCTTCAGTTGATTTGGGTGCATAGTCCCGGGACTAAATTGTGTCATAAAGATAAAGAAAGAAGGACTAGGAGGATCCATAAAAGATTTGGATAATCGGGATAGAAAGTCAAGGATGAGATTTTTATCACCTTGAATGTGTTGTACTTCAAAATCATATTGGGAGAACCACTCTTTCAGTGAAGCGGTTGTTTATCGAGGGATTTGTCGTCCCGTGAATTCAGAATCACGAGGAAATTAGAATTGTCCATTCTAATTATAAAATGTCTTGAGGCCACAAAGAATTCGCACTTCCGAATTGCATATTTTACTTCGGAATCTCCTTAATATTTGAATGATAATGAAGTTCACTTTGTCCTTGAATTGTCCCGACACGTGTCTGCATAGTGACTCCTTATTTTCCTGTTTTTGGAGGAGAATAGCACCCCAAGCGTAGTCACTTGCATCAGTCTGAAGAATCAGTTGTGCGTCATCAGCAGGAATAGTGAGGGCTGGAGTCTTTTGGGCCAGCTGTTTTAATATCTTACTGACGGTATGGGCACGAGTCCATGGGCCTGCATTTTTCTTTAACTGTGCAGTCAGGGCCTTTGTATGGGCCGCGGCCTTTGGAATAAAGTCTCGCATGTAATTGATGATCCCCAGAAACTGTTGGATCTGTTGTTTGGATAGATTCTCACTGGGGAAATGCCGCAATTCTTGAGCTAAATGTGAGCTTGCTTCATACTGCCCATTTTTTAGCTTGAGCCCAAGAAAGTCAACTTGATCATCCAATGTAAGACTTTTTTCCGAAAGCATTATCCCGTAGGAATGGACTAAACCTTGAAATCTTCCGAGAAGATCATCATGCTCTTTAGCTGACTTTGAGAAAAGTAGGATATCATCGATGTAAATGATGCAAGTATCCAGGATTGATTCAAAAATTCGGACCATCGCCTTTTGGAAGATGGAAGGAGCTGTTTTAAGCCCAAAAGGCATAACAGTCCATTGGTACTGAGCATCTGGGATGCAGAAGGCGGTCTTGTATCTTTCTTGAGGTGAATACCCTGGCGCGAATCCCGACTTCAGATCGAACTTAGAGAAATAGGTTGCTCCTTGAAGACGAATCAATAGAGAAGAGATTTTAGGAATTGGAAATTTGTCATCCGAAAGAAAATGATTCAGGGCTTGTAATCAATTCTGAGCCTTTTCTTTCCTCTTAGTTTTTCCTGATCTCTTTTCTACATAGAATGCTTGGCATGCCCAAGGAGACCGTGTAGGTTCTATCAAGCCTTGCTAAAGAAGTTCTTGGCATTCCTGTCTTGCTAAAGCCAAATCAGGATGGAGACATCCCAGGATGGCTGGCTCTAGTGGGGTTGACATCTTCATTTAATTTGAAGGGGAGAGTGATGAAGAAGTCCGGGTTCTTGTATAGTGGAAAAGGGTGATAGAAGTTTCTATGAGAATCAGTACGGCATGGTATGAACAACCCCTTTAAATGAGCAAAGTCGGAGGGACTTCGCAATGGAGAAGCTGGTTGGGATTTTGAGTATAAGGGAGAAATTCTCACTTATACTTAAGCCTGTTGGCGGGATTTGTAATTTTCCTGCCGCATGATAAGTATCAAACCCAACTAAAAGATCTCTTCCAAACGGATAGGATCCGATGGCGTGGATCCATACAATGTGATCTGGGAAGAGCTGTATTCCAATCTTTGTTTAGAGACCATTGTAGTCTGAAAACTTTTGCCATCTGCCGTTGTGAAGTGATAAATCCTTTTTTTCCATGCTGAACTAGGCAGAGCATCAGGATTTAACATCGTACAATGAGATCCCGTATCCATTAAAGCAGTAACAAGGATAGGTTTTTCATATTTGCCAGGTAAGACATGGATGGATACCAATGGTGTAGGATGAATAGGTTGTGCTGATGTGACTTCTGGTGAAGATGGATTTTCCATACTTTCTGGAGAAGTAGGAATGAATAATGATGTAGAAGAAGAGGTGCTGGTTTGAACTGATGTAGGTATTTTCTTTGGAGAAGGTATCTCGGAAGCGATAAGATATATCTGCAAGGATATAATCGGGAGAAGGTAGAGGTTGCGAGCCATTGTAAATCCCTCGGAAATTGGTGGAAGGTCTGGTGGTTCTTGTTTTATTTGGAGAGCAGGACCAATAGTAAGAATAGATGTTTCTTCGTCCGAAGAATTTTCATCATCATCTTTGTTATCCGAGTACGGAATGGCAAATAGAGTCCGAGAAGGCGCCATTTCTTCTTCCGAGAAAAGAGACTCAAGATCATGATCGGATAGATCTTCCGAACATGAATCTTTTAATTGATGAAGAAGAGCAACAGTTTGATTCGGCTTGTTAGGGCATTTCTTTGCATAGTGCCCTCTTTGGCCACAGATGTAGCACCGATCTGTTTTCCGCTTGTTTGTCGATTTCCTTTTGAACCAGCGTATCTTCCTTCCCTTTCTCTGCTTGTAATGAGAAGATTCCTTTGAATGAGAAGAAAAATGTTTTTTCTTCTTTGATCTGCAGTCACAGTGCTTCTCTTTGCATTTGATTTGGAGATAATCTCTGTTGCATAAGTTTCTTAGCAATGCTTCTCCTTTGCAATTTTTTGAAAAGTTTCACTGTTCACACATCTTGTCTAGAGTGGCCAGGGTGAATTGCCAGATTTCTCCAAGAGAAATATGAGTGATATCTCTATGAGTTTCTGTCATCATGCGTTGAATTTCAGGGTGCATTCAGAAAAACTAAGAGGAAAGAAAAGGCTCGTAATTGATTACAAGCCCCTGAATCATTTTCTTTCAGATGACAAATTTCCAATTCCTAAAATCTCTTCTCTATTGATTCGTCTTCAAGGAGCAACCTATTTCTCTAAGTTCGATCTGAAGTCGGGATTACAGCGTTGGGTATTCACCCCGAAGAAAGATACAAGACCGCCTTCTACGCATCCCGGATGCTCGGTGCATTAATGGACTGTTATGCCTTTTGGGCTTAAAACAGCTCCTTCCATTTTCGAAGGCGATGGTCCGAATTTTGAATCAATCACGGATACTTGCATCATTTACATCGATGATATCCTACTTTTCTCAAAGTCAGCTAAAGAGCATGATGATCTTCTCAGAAGATTTCACAGTTTAGTCCATTCCTACGGGATAATGCTTTCAGAAAAAAGTCTTACATTGGACAGACTGAAGTTGACTTTCTTGGGCTCAAGCTAAAAAATGGGCAGTATGAAGCAGGCTCACATTTAGCTCAAGAATTGCGGCATTTTGGTCTTAGCTTAAAGAAACTCTCTTGCCTTGAGTAAGGATATCCTCCTTGAGTTTACAGCATGAGGATTATAGCATGAACAGCTCTCGGCGTCATCCTGGTATCAGAGCCTCTGGTTTTAGAGAAGAAGAAACTCATCTACAAACATGGAAACAACTTCAAATCCTATTGTCCAAACCTCTTCCCTCTCACTACCTACCTCATGTAAACATTATATTACTGATAAGATCGATAACCTAGTAGAAATATCCCATATTCCAGAAACTGCCCAAATCCAAAATTCTCTTGTCCCAATTCTCAACCCTTATGCTGTCTTCCGACCCGGTCTTTTCTGAACAAGCTGAGACATATTATTTCTAGACCTTCCGTCAACATAAAAAATATGTACAGTCATCTTCTCTTCTCAGTGTGTTCTCTCTTCCGTAACCCTTTGAGCGATGCGTGACTTTAGAAATTCCACCTCATTTCATCCAACGGTGGAACGAAGTATACCCATCTCCACTTCGGAGCCATCGGACTTGTTCTCTCCTATCATGGGAGACAAGGACTTCCGATTCTGACAAGACTCTCCTTGTTAGATACCCGGTATCTAAATTATGAACATCTTTGTAATCGGCTCTATTGCTACAACACCGAATGCAGGGAGGCGTAGTGCTAACGTTCTTCCCTAATTTCAACATGTCATTAGAAGATTCACATCTTAGTCAGGGCCTTGAAGGTTCAAGTCCAGTTACGGTAGCTGATCAGGTTGCCGATACCATTTCGGCTACTCTTCATCATCATATGGTTTACAGGCTTCAAGACCATGCAATAAATCTGCAGACTCAGGTCTTTCCAGTGAGCGCATTATTTATCTTCTTGTGGTGGTCTTACTCCCACTATAGTTCAAACTCCTAGGCAATTGCCTAGAGAAGAACTGGAGAAGTTGATTCCCTCTGTTTGGATCACAAATTATGAGAAGCTTCACCAAAGCTCACAGCTGTCCGAAACAAGATCCAATATTCATCAAGCGACGACAAGTCATCAAGGTTTCATATCTATCATCATCTTCAAATCCTCATACTGTCTCTATGATTCAACCGGTCTGAGAGATCTTATGAGAAGAAAATTCCCATTCACGACTTGAGTCAAACGGGTGGGAAGTTTATAAAGGCAAGATTAATGGTCATTTCATTTGGGATGTTAATCCCTCCAGATGTGATCTTGGATGTAACTGCCAAGATGATTTGGATGATCTAGAATTCGGATCAAAGGGGACTAAGACTTGGAAAAGAAAACATACATGTTCTAGTCCACCTAGATATGATGACAAAGATGATGATCAACCTGATTCCATTCAGGTTCCTGCAAAAATCAAGAAAGAAAGACCTTGGATCGGTCTTCCACCAGAGAAGAACAAACCAATGTCCAACGATGACTATCTAAAGAGATGCTTTGAAATATTGAAAGAAGAAGGACTCTTGAATTGTCCTCCTCCTCTAGTGGTTTGCTCCTGTTCTTTTGAGCCAATAAAAATCCCAGAGTCTGTCGCAGTGCCATGTTTTATGGTCAACTCAGAAGAATTTCTTGCCCGTCCTTTTATTGTGAAGGATACAGTCCAACCTGTAGGCAGTTTGGCCCCTCTCTCAGCTGCTGAGGAAGTTTTGAACTGGCAGACAAACAATGCTGTTGCCCAGAATCATTATCTGGAAAAGATTGACAATAGACTCTCAGAAGTCTATGAAAAAACCAGTTCCATAGAAGCTCATGTCACCTCATTCAGAGAAGAAGCCTTACGGATGCACACGAAGCTTTCGTCTAGGCTATTTAAACTTGAGCAGGAGATGGAACAGATCCTGGCAACTCAGCCTACATCACCTTTATTCTGGCAAAAGGATAAAGAGATCTTGAGGCTGAAAGAGCAGCTCCGGAAATAGAAAGAGATCTTTACCCTTCTAAACAATCTACCTCTTCTCAACTAAATTTTCCTATTTCTACACCACACCCTTTCATGTCCACGGTTATGCACTGTTAAACAATATGCTACTATTTCGGACTTGGTGCCTCGAGCATCCAAACCGGCATCAAACCTGCAAAAGGACATCTTCAACTCCCTCATCCTTTCCATCCAAGCCTTCAAAGGATAAAGGACCTACTAAAACACAGATGGCTATGCAGTAAAATCCTCCTATCTTTACTGAGTCTACCCCTCCTCAACTGGGTCGTATATTTGATTCAGTTCTATCTCAGTTTGAATTCTGACACTTCAGCTCTTCCTCTTGGTAGAGGCTGATATCTCTGTATCAACGGTGAATCTGGAACACAAGGTCCTCATGTGTTGATGAACACACCGCAAGAGCCCGAAATTACGGAAGAAACTGAAGAATTAGAGTCTCTTGCTCCGAACATCCTTTCCCGCCAAAACCAGGGTTCGGTCCACGGTACTCTTTAGATCTGTGCCTCCATCACAATGGCGTAACAAGATCTTAGAATTCAATGCTTGGCTTGATCTCCAAATGATAAACCCTCAAGCTAGTCTCCAAGCTGTCTTAACAGAATTCACATCAAGGTTCACTGGCACATTACGGAATGGTTCTCTCACTTGTCCGAATACCAGCTGACTTCAATTTGTTCAACTTGGTTCTATCACTCAAGCTCTGGCACAAATCCATCAACAGTTTCTAGGAGACTACAATTTAATTTTCAGACAAAGAAAACAAGAGTACTTTGATCGCAAATGCTGTTCTATGAAGAGAAAAGATCTAGAAGTTCACTATGTTCATATGTCCAAACTCTATTATGAACTCGGGCCCAATAGTGATGATCTCAAATATACTTTTGTCGGCTCTCTGCTGAAGAAATGCACCCTGAAATTCAACGCATGATGGCGAAACTCATAGAGATATCACTCATATTTCTCTTGGAGAAATCCGGCAATTCACCCCAGCCACTCTAGACAAGATGTGTGAACAGTGAAACTTTTCAAAAAATTGCAAAGGAGAAGCATTGCTAAGAAACTTATGCAATGAGATTATCTCAAATCAAATGCAAAGAGAAGCCTTGTATTTGCGGATCAAAGAAGAAAAACATTTTCTTCTCATTCAAAGGAATCTTCTCATTACAAGCGGAGAAAGGGAAGGAAGATCGGCTGGTTCAAAAGGAAATCGACAAACAAGCCGGAAAACAGATCGGTGCTACATCTCATGGCCAAAGAGGGCACTATGCAAAGAAATGCCCTAACAAGCCGAATCAAACTGTTGCTCTTCTTCATCAATTAAAAGATTCATGTTCGGAAGATCTATCCGATCATGATCTTGAGTCTCTTTCTCAAAAGAAGAAATGGCGTCTTCTCGGACTCTATTTGCCATTCCGTACTCGGACAACAGCCTGAGATGATGAAAATTCTTGAATGAAGAAACATCTATTCTTACTATTGGTCCTGCTCTCCAAATAAAACAAGAACCGCCGGACCTTCCACCAATTTCCGAGGATTTACAATGGCTGCAACCTCTACCGCTCCCGATTATATCCTTGCGGATATATCTTCTGTTTCCTGAGATACCTTCTCCAAAGAAAATACCTACACCAGTTCAAACCAGCACCTCTTCTTCTACATCATTATTCATTCCTACTTCTCCGGAAAGTATGGAAAATCCATCTTCACCGAAGTCACATCAGCACAACCTATTCATCCTACACCATTGGTATCCATCCATGTCTTACCCGGCAAATATGAAAAACCTATCCTTGTTCTGCTTTAATGGATACGGGATCTCATTGTACGATGTTAAATCCTGATGCTCTGCCTAGTTCAGCATGGAAAAAAGGATTTATCACTTCACGTGGCGGATGGCAAAAGTTTCGGACTACAATGGTCTCTAAACAAAGATTGGAATATGATTCTTCCGGTATTGTATGGATCCACGTCATTGGATCCTATCATTTGGAAGAGATCTTTTAGTTGGGTTTGATACTTATCATGCGGCAGGAAAATTACAAATCACATAGCAGGGCTTAAGTATAAGCGAGAATTTCTCCCTTATACTCAAAATCCCAACCATTCTCCATTGCAATTTAAAGGGGTTGTTCATACCATGCTGATTCTCATAGAAACTTCTTTCACCCTTTTCCACTATACAAGAACCCGGACTTCTTCATCACTCTCCCTTCAAATTAAATGAAGATGTCAACCCCACTAGAGCCGACCATCGTGGGATGTCTCCATCTGATTTGGCTTTAGCAAGACAGGAATGCCAAGAACTTCTTGACAAGGCTTGATAGAACCTACACGGTCTCCTTGGGCATGCCAAGCATTCTATATAGAAAGAGATCGGAAAACTAAGAGGAAAGAAAAGGCTCGTAATTGATTACAAGCCCCTGAATCATTTTCTTTCGGATGACAAATTTCCAATTCCTAAAATCTCTTCTCTATTGATTCGTCTTCAAGGAGCAACTGTTTCTCTAAGTTCGATCCGAAGTCGGGATTCCGGCGTTGGGTATTCACCCGAAGAAAGATACAAGACCGCTTCGCATCCCGGATGCTCGGTGCCAATGGACTGTTATGCCTTTTGGGCTTAAAACAGCTCCTTCCATTTCCAAAAGGCGATGGTCCGAATTTTTGAATCAATCCTGGATACTTGCATCATTTACATCGATGATATCCTACTTTTCTCAAAGTCGGCTAAAGAGCATGATGATCTTCTCGGAAGATTTCACAGTTTAGTCCATTCCTACGGGATCATGCTTTCGGAAAAAAGTCTTACATTGGATGACCGGTGAAGTTGACTTTCTTGGGCTCAAGCTAAAAATGGGGCGACAAGGCGGGCTCACATTTAGCTCAAGAATTGCGGCATTTCCCGGTGAGAATCTATCCAAAAACAGATCCAACAGTTTCTGGGGATCATCAATTACATGCGAGACTTTATTCCAAAGGCCGCGGCCCATACAAAGGCCCTGACTGCACAGTTAAAGAAAAATGCAGGCCCATGGACTCAAGCCCATACTGAAGCTGTTAAGATATTAAAACAGGTGGCCCAAAAGACTCCAGCCCTCACTATTCCTGCTGATGACGCACAACTGATTCTTTAGACTGATGCAAGTGACTACGCTTGGGGTGCTATTCTCCTCCAAAAACAGGAAAATAAGGAGTCACTATGCAGACACGTGTCAGGACAATTCAAGGACAGTGAACTTCATTATCATTCAAATATTAAGGAGATTCTGGCGGTAAAATATGCAATTCAGAAGTGCGAATTCTTTGTGGCCTCAAGGCATTTTATAATTAGAATGGACAATTCTAATTTCCCTCGCATTCGGAATTCAAGGGACGACAAATCCCGATAAACAACTGCCGCTCGAAAGAGTGGTTCTCCCAATATGATTTTGAAGTACAACACATTCAAGGTGATAAAAATCTCATCCCTGACTTTCTATCCCGATTATCCAAATCTTTTATGGATCCTCCTAGTCCTTCTTTCTTCATCTTTATGGCACAATTTAGTCCCAGGACTGTGCACCCAAATCAACCTGAAGGTATGTCTATGCAAGAATTTGAACTTTGGGTCTATAGACGTATCTTAGCCTTTGTCGGACTATCGTACCAAATCCGGAAGACTTTTCCGCCTCATTCCCTTGGAAACTTTTCCCACTATTACGAAACGTTTCCTTCAACCGAACAGATTCTGGTATCTCCGGTACCTCACATGTCTGTATCATCTTCCTGTAGAACTACCATTATTACAAACCTTATGGTTCTTACGGAGAAGAGAATGAGTCACATCCGACTGGCAATTTTTCCTACTATTTGACAATCAACAAGCATGGCAATACAGGCTCGGAAGGTTGGTGAACCAAGCAGTCTTCTCCACATGGCAAACCATGATAAGGCTTTGACCTACCATACCATCCTATTTCTCCATCAGCGACACAACTCAAATGACACTGTTTCAATGAGACATTACAGAATGGAGAACTCTCCCGGACATTTTGAAGAGATGCCCTTGTCATTAAACATGCTTTACTTCACAAAGGGAATGAGCTAAATCATACAGTAATGAGGTGATTCCAGTCATCAACATGCAAAGACAATCCTCGAACCAAAGACGGCTGTTCACTTCTACTTCTTCAATACAGTCATCTCCAGCTAGACAACAATCTGAAGCTACGTCTTCAATGTCAATGAATCCAGCCTTTCAGGAACCATGGTCACAACTAGAAGAATCTCTTCTCCCGGCCTCATGACTTTTGGCCCAAATGACACCTTTAAGGCCTTCTAGGCCTTGTCCAACTAGCAGGCCCAACCCACCAAGAAGAAGGCGTCGAAGCTATAGAGATAGTGACTCAGATGATTCTGATGACAACTACTCAGAGTGTGGGTCCACAAACAGACAAGACAAGTGATGTCATGATGCACTCCCAACAGCAAGATTCTATATTATGATCCCCATCATTAAGAGTCGTTTGGCCTTACATGTTTTGGCCTTATATGTCATTATTAGGGTCTCCATTATTAAAGTCGTTTGGCCTTATATGTCATTATTAGGGTCTCCATTATTAAGTCGTTTGGAGTCTTGTAAGTCAGCATGTTTTGGAGTCTTGTAAGAAGGAATATATTCCTTCACATGTGTAATTAAGAGATAAGGATTGAGAGTCATGTAAGATAAGATTGCCAGATGGCAATCTCTTAGGGTTAGCGTGTATTTTGAGAGAGTTCCTCTTCTCCTATATAAAGGAGGATTCGTCTCTCTTGTAAGACAGGTTGTGCAAGGAATAAACACTTATCTTTCTTATCTTTCATGGCTTTCTAATTTCTCTCTACTCTTCTTCTCTATCCTATGGCAATGAATTAGCTGTTGCTACGATCTGTTTCTGTTATAATCCAAAAGGGCTAACTCGACTAACTCGGCTATTCGAGTTTCAAAGAAGCAGAAAGACCCCCATGGCGAGGTGCCTCTTTGGTCTTAGCTTAAAGAAACTCTCTTGCCTTGAGTAAGGATATCCTCCTTGAGTTTACAGCATGAGGATTATAGCATGAACAGCTCTCGGCGTCGGCGAGTTCATAATAGAGTTTGGACATATGAACATAGTGAACTTCTAGATCTTTTCTCTTCATAGAACAGCATTTGCGATCAAAGTACTCTTGTTTTCTTTGTCTGAAAATTAAATTGTAGTCTCCTAGAAACTGTTGATGGATTTGTGCCAGAGCTTGAGTGATAGAACCAAGTTGAACAAATTGAAGCTGCTGGTATTCAGACAAGTGAGAGAACCATTCCCGTAATGTGCCAGTGAACCTTGATGTGAATTCTATTAAGACAGCTTGGAGACTAGCTTGAGGGTTTATCATTTGGAGATCAAGCCAAGCATTGAATTCTAAGATCTTGTTACGCCATTGTGATGGAGGCGGTATCTAAAGAGAACCGGGGACGAACCCGGTTTTGGCGGAAAGGATCACATGAGGACCTTGTGTTCAGATTCAAATTTGTTGATACAGAGATATCAGTTCTCGGTCGGAAGAGGAAGAGCTGAAGTCTTTGTAATTCAAACTGAGATAGATCTGAATCTGAAATATCGACCAGTTGAGGAGGGGTAGACTCGTAAAGATAGGAGGATTTTGCTGTATAGCCATCTGTGTTTTAGTATGTCCTTTATCCTTTGAAGGCTTGGATGGAAAGGATGAGGGAGTTGAAGATGTCCTTTTGCAGGTTTGGATGCGGTTTGGATGCTCGAGGCACCAAGTCCGAGATAGTAGCATATTGTTTAACAGGCATAACCGTGGACATGAAAGGGTGTGGTGTAGAAATAGGAAAATTTAGTTGGGAAGAGGTAGATTGTTTAGAAGGGTAAAGATCTCTTTCTATTTCCGGAGCTGCTCTTTCAGCCTCAAGATCTCTTTATCCTTTGCCGGAATAAAGGTGATGTAGGCTGAGTTGCGGGATCTGTTCCATCTCCTGCTCAAGTTTAAATAGCCTGAGCGAAGCTTCGGTGTGCATCCGTAAGGCTTCTTCTCCGAATGAGGTGACATGAGCTTCTATGGAACTGGTTTTTTCATAGACTTCTGAGAGTCTATTGTCAATCTTTTCCAGATAATGATTCTGGGCAACAGCATTGTTTGTCGCGGTTCAAAACTTCCTCGGTGAGAGAGGCCACTGCGGGTTGGACTGTATCCTTCACAATAAAAGGACGGGCAGGCGCCTTGGTTTGTTCATTTTCTTTCCTCGCCAGAGGAGGAAATTCTTCTGAGTTGACCATAAAACATGGCACTGCGACAGACTCTGGGATCTTTACTGGCTCAAAAGAACAGGAGCAAACCACTGGAGGAGGAGGACAATTCAAGAGTCCTTCTTCTTTCAATATTTCAAAGCATCTCTTTAGATAGTCATCATTGGACATTGGTTTGTTCTTCTCTGGTGGAAGACCGATCCAAGGTCTTTCTTTCTTGTTTTTTGCAGGAACCTGAATGGAATCAGTTGATCATCATCTTTGTCATCATATCTAGGTGGACTAGAACATGTATGTTTTCTTTTCCAAGTCTTAGTCCCCTTTGATCCGAATTCTAGATCATCCAGATCATCTTGGCAGTTACATCCAAGATCACATCTGGAGGGATTAACATCCCAAATGAAATGACCATTAATCTTGCCTTTATAAACTTCCCACCCGTTTGACCTGAAGCTGTGAATGGGAATTTTCTTCTCATAAGATCTCTGTACTGGTTGAATCATAGAGACAGTATGAGGATTTGAAGATGATGATAGATATGAAACCTTGACAGACTTGTCAAGCTGTTTGATGAATATTGGATCTTGTTTCTGGACAGGCTGTGAGCTTTGGTGAAGCTTCTCATAATTTGTGATCCAAACAGAGGGAATCAACTTCTCCAGTTCTTCTCTAGGCAATTGCCTAGGAGTTTGAACTATAGTGGGAGTAAGACCACTGTCAGCAAAGATAAATAATGCGTCTCCGCTGGAAAGACCTGGAGTCTGCAGATTTATTGCATGGTCTTGAAGCCTGTAAACCATCTGATGATGAAGAGTAGCCGAAATGGTATCGGCAACCTGATCAGCGCCTGTAATCTGGACTTGAACCTTCAAGGCCTGACTAAGATGTGAATCTTCTAATGACATGTTGAAATTAGGGAAGAACGTTAGCACTACGCTCCCTGCATTCAGTGTTGTAGCAATAGAGCCGATTCTGACATGTTCATAATTTAGATACCTTAGGGTATCTAACAAGGAGAGTCTTCATAACTGGAAGTCCTTGTCTCCCATGATAGGAGAGAACAAGTCTGATGGCTCCAAGTGGAGATGGGTATACTGTTGTCTCCAACGTTGGATGAAATGAGGTGGAATTTCTAAAGTCACGTCTGTTGGTTAAGGAAGAGAACACACTGAGAAAGAGAAGATGACTGTACATATTCTTTTATGTTGACAGAAGGTCTAGAAATAATATGTCTCAGTTGTCTAGAAAAAGACTAGTTGCGTCGGAAGACAGCATAAGGGTTGAGAATTGGGACAAGAGAATTTTGGATTTGGGCAGTTTCTAGAATATGGGATATTTCTACTAGGTTATCGATCTTATCAGTAATATAATGTTTACATGAGGTAGGTAGTGAGAGGGAAGAGGTTTGGACAATAGGATTTGAAGTTGTTTCCATGATCTTATCAATTTCTTCTTCTCTAAATGACGGAATGAACTGAATATAGCAAGGGCATGTTCTGGCTTGTGTTAGCCAACACGGCCCGTGCTCTAGGGCATGTTATTCTCGGGAACCGTGTTGCTTTAAAGTGCTTAAACTACACGGCCTGGGATTTTCTGCACGGGCTTAAACACGGGCCATGCTAGTCAGCACAGCTTGAGCATGGGTCATGTTGACTTCCAAAAGTCAAGCTAAGGTCAAATGCTTCTAATTACGTCCGTCTTCGCCCAGAATTGATCTAAAATTGGTCGAACACTGATGATGGACCTATAAAAACTCCTGGAATACAAAAGGACACAAAATACAGGTGATCTTGGAATAAGAACACAATAAATGCTAAGAAATGCAAATAATATGCAAGCAACCATTTGTGAAACTATGTATATCACTAAGGATCCAGGGTTTTCATTGACCGTCGATTAGAAAAGGGTCAAAGTTAGGTCAGAACTCGGCTGGTTGAGCAGCAGGAGGAGAATCGGTCTAATCTCGATAAACCACAGTCAGAGTCATAAGAAAAATCTCAGTTGGACAGGAAGGACCCACCAGTAAAGCCATTGGTTAAGGCCTATTTTCTTATCTTGCTTTAATTTTATCTTGAAAGTTAGTCAAAGTCTTTGGCACTTGACAGACAAGCGCTTCATTCCGCATGATTCTAATTCTAGCATATGCTCAACTGCTCCTACCAAGCACTAAAGGCAAAAGGAATTTGTATCAGCCTACTCTTTCTATGTTACGTCCTTCCCCTTTCTTTTATTGTATTTAGTGGGTCAGGGGGTACCCGCCCGTGCTTTTTCTTACTAGAGAACACGTCACTAGCCTAAGGCAGGCTTCGCTATCTTCCCGAAGCTAGTATTTCTAATGTAATGGTTTTTCCCACTCATTTATATGGGTACAAGAGGCTTGACTATATTTTACTTTATCTAATTAAGTTTAGTTGGAGTTAGAGTGGGTCAATCTAGCCGCCCTAATTAATCCGGTTTAAGAGCACATTCCTAAATCTGAATGATGATTTTATAATCAATCATAGAGGTGTGAAATGGCATATTTTTAGAATTCAGATATACCGTTGGAAGGTGTTAGCTCACATCACTTTTCTATACTATAAAAAAATTTCGCTCTGAAGGCAACCTATTACGTTATCATCACAGCGTTAGCAGCCATTGAGTATTGAAGACTAAGCAAGCCGGCCTAGAACGAAGCACATCCTACGTCTTCGAAATCATGAATATCTTACCTTTCTTAATAATCTGATCCGGGCACTTCAAATCTCGGTTCTTGGCTTTGATCCAATTCCGAAGCTTATCTGCTTACTAGCCGATGTGATTTTCAATTGACTTAGATAGAATAAGGTATGGAGAAAGCATACTGCCTTAAACAAGTGCCAGGAAAATGGAGCTTACCCGCGCTGAGTTATGTCATAGGCGAAGCTTTCGATTCGACAAACTCTTCCGCTCCAAGGGCTAGGTTTAAGGGCTGGTCGAATGGTTGCGCTCCTTTTGAAATTGTTGAGCTTGAGTCTTAGGGTCAACAGGCCGGGCCTATAGTTCTAATGATTTTGTAGATATAGAAAGAGTCAGTCTCAGCTTTATATTATTTTCTGAAATATATATAACTTTAGGCTTTGTGAATTAAGGAGGACTCATATGATTCTCCTTCTTCAACTTCGGTTCTATCTCCTTTTTTTTAATAACCCAGTAACTTGCTTGATCAGGTCTTCCTTTTATGTGAATCCGTAAAATAGGGGGAGACCCTTATATAATATGATCGTTAAACACATAACCCATGGGTCCCCCGAATATCCATCATCAGCCAACCCCTTTTCCTGGCTTTTGTTTCATGAGCAGTAAGCTTTGCTCCCTCCACTTCCATTAATTCCGGATTCTTATATTTGATGACTATCCAAAGTTTCATGAGTGCTCCTATTCTGTTATTTATGACTTCTCGTTTGACATTTTAGGTGAGTCCGCTTGGGCCTGTGTCAAGCCTGAAGCCTTTGTTTCTTGGTCAGAAGAGTAAGAACTAGATCGTTGAAGTTCGAACTGAGACAGATCTGAATCTGAAACATACGACTCTGATGAGGCAGTTGAGGTAGGAGTTGTATGCTGTATGGCAAACTGTGGCTTTACAGGTCCTTTGTCTTTTGTAGGTTGTGAGAAAGAGGATGAAGTTTTAGAAGATACCCTTTTTGCTGGCTTGGATGCTCTGGCCACCAGATCTGAAACTGTGGCATATTGTTTGAAGGGTACAACCGAAGACATAAAAGGATGAGGTGTAGAAATAGGAAAATTGAGTGGAGAGGAGACAGGATTTTTGTAGGATAAAGATCTCTCTCTATTTCTCTGAGCTGCTCCTTCAGCCTTAAAATTTCTCTGTCCTTTTGCAAGAATAGAGGTGATGTAGGCTGAGATGCTAGTATCTGTTGCATTTCTTGCTCAAGTTTAGACAGCCTGAATGAAAGCTTTGTATGTAATTGCAAGGCTTCTTGTCTGAAAGAAGTAACATGAGCTTCAATAGAACTTGTTTTTTCATAGACTTGTGAAAGTCTATTATCAATCTTCTTCAGATACTGATTCTGAGCCACAGCGTTATTGGTTTGCCAATTTAAGACTTCTTCTGCAGCTGAGAGGGGAGCTAAAGTACCTGCAGGTTGTACTGTATCTTTTGCAATAAAAGGTCGTGCAGGTATCTTTGATTGCTCATTTTCCTTTCTTTCCAGAGGTGGAAAATCTTCGGAATTCATCATGAAGCAAGGAACCGCAGCTACCTCTGGAACTTTAACTTGTTCAAAGGAGCAAGAACAAACGACTGGTGGAGGAGGACAGGTCAAGAGTCCTTCTTCTTTCAAGATCTGGAAGCATCTTTGTAAATAGTCATCTTCAGTCATGGGTTTATTCTTTTCCGGAGGGAGTCCGATCCAAGGACTAGCTTTCTTGGGTTGAGAAGGAGTATGGAAGGGATCAGGCTGGTCATCATCCTTATCATGCTGACGTGGACCAGTACAAGCATGTTTCCTTCTCCAAGTTTTGTTTCCTTTGGGTCTGGTTTCAAGATCATCAAAATCTTCTTGACAAGCACATCCGGGATCACACATAGAAGGATCACAATCCCAGATAAAGTGTCCATTGATATTAGAAACATAGACTTCCCACCCATCTGACCTGAAACTATGAATGGGAACCTTTTTCTCGTAAGTCCTCCTTACTGGTTGGATCATGGAAATAGAGAACTGCTTCAGCAAAGTTTAATTGAACCAACCCAGTCTCCTTGGGCATGTCAAGCATTCTATGTGGAAAAACGAACAGAAAAGATAAGGGGAAAGAAAAGGCTTGTGATTGACTATAAGCCTTTAAATCATTTTCTTTCAGATGATAAGTTCCCAATTCCGAAAATCTCTTCCCTACTAGTTCGTCTTCAAGGAGCGACTCTCTTCTCAAAGTTTGACTTAAAGTTAGGGTTTTGGCAGTTAGGCATTCATCCAGATGACAGATATAAGACTGCTTTCTGTATTCCAGACGCACAATATCAGTGGACCGTCATGCCCTTTGGCCTTAAAACGGCTCCTTCTATCTTTCAAAGGGCAATGATCCGAATTTTTGAGCCACTTCTGGATACGTGTATCATCTATATAGATGATATTCTACTTTTTTCAAAAACTGTCAAGGAACATGAAGAGCTTCTTCAGCGTTTTCACAGCTTGGTTCATTCGTACGGTATAATGCTCTCAGAAAAGAAATCATATATTGGGCAATCTGAAATGGATTTTCTTGGCCTGAAATTGAAGAACGGGCAATATGAAGCAGGCCCTCATTTGGCCCAAGAACTGAGGCATTTTCCCGATGAGAATCTATCAAAAAGACAAGTTCAACAATTTCTGGGCATAATCAATTACATTCGGAATTTTATTCCAAAGGCCTCAGCCCATACAAAGGTCCTAACTGCTCAACTAAAAAAGGATGCTAGCCCATGGGCCCAAGCCCATACTGAAGCAGTTAAACTGCTAAAACCATTGGCCCAAAAGACTCCTGCACTCTCTATTCCTGGTGATGATGCACAGTTGATTATGCAAACTGATGCTAATGACTTTGCTTGGGGTGCCCTTCTTCTGCAAGAACAAGACAAAAAGGAATCATTATGCAAATATGTATCAGGGCAGTTTAAAGACAGTGAGCTTCATTATCATTCCAACATAAAAGAGATTTTGGCGGTTAAGTATGCAACTCAAAAATGCGAGTTCTTCCTTGCTTCAAGACATTTCATTGTCAGAATGGACAACTCCAATTTTTCTCGCATTCTGGAGTTCAAAGGTCGCCAGATTCCTGATAAACAGCTTCTCCGCCTAAAAGACTGGTTCTCTCTGTATGATTTTGAAGTTCAACACATCCAAGGCAACAAGAACCTCATTCCTGATTTCTTATCTCGCCTCTCCAAGCCCTTCACAAATCTCCCTAGTCCTTCTTTCTTTATCTTTATGGCTCAGTTTAGCCATCGAACCACACACCCAGATCAACCAGCCAACCTGTCTATTCCTAAATTCGAACTTTGGATTTACAGACGCATCTTAGCCTTTTATAAAGATGTTGTGCCTCATCCAGAAGACTTTGCTGCTTCATTTCCATGGAGACTTTTTCCTACCATAACAGCGACATTTCCCTCAACATCTGAGCAATTCTGGTACCTTTGGTATCTTACATGTCTATATCATCTTCCCGTAGAACTCCCATTACTACAGACCTTATGGTTTTTGCATAGGGAAGAAAATAAGTCACATCCTGCCTGGCAGTTTTTTCTGTTATTTGAAAACCATCATGCATGGCAACATCGTCTCAGAAGATTAGTTCATCAAGCAGGCCTCCTCAATATGACAGATCATGCAAAGGCTTTAACTTATCACACTATCCTCTTTCGTCACCAGCAACACAATAAAGAGGACACTGTCTCAACAACCATCACTCCCTGGAGAACCTTCCATGGTCGCTTTGAAGAAATGCCTTTCACTATCAAACATGCTTTACTTCATAAGGGAAATGAACTCAATCATTCAACTAATGAAGCATTTCCAGTAATCAGCATGCACAGGAGACCCTCAGATCAAAGACTAATTTCTCCTACTTCTTCAACACCTTCAACCTCATCCAGTCATCAAAATGAAGCCACATCATCAATGGAGATCAACCCAGCTTTCCTAGAGCCATGGTCACAACCAGAAGAACCTCCTCCATCAAATTCTCAATTATTGTCTCAAGAAATATCTCGAAAATCTCCTCGATGCTATTCATCTGACACACCTGGCCCATCACGACGCATGCGTCATAATTATGGTATAAGTGAGTCAGACGACTCTGATGAAGACTACTCAGAACATGGACCCACCAATAAGCGTATTTGGTGATGATCAGATAAGCCACTCACAAAAAGCAAGATGCTCCACTAAGAAGATGCTCTATATTATTGTACTTAAAGTAGATATTTTGGCTTTTTATGTCACATGTTTTACTTCTTTATGAAAAGGAATATATTCCTTTCATAACTTGCTAATGCGCATGCATTAAGCATAGTAGTCTTGCCAGGTGGCAAGAGTTTGTGGTTTGTAAGTTTATCTTGACGTTTCCCCTTCTCTTATATAAAGGAGGGTTCGTCTCTCTTGTAATTCAGGTTGTGTAAAGAATAAACACTTATCTTTCTCTTATCTTTCATGGCTTTCTAATTTCTCTCTATTCTTCTTCTCTATCCTATGGCAATGAATTAGCTGTTGCTACGATCTGTTTCTGTTATAATCCAAAAGGGCTAACTCGACTAAACTCGGCTATTCGAGTTTCAAAGAAGCAGAAAGACCCCCATGGCGAGGTGCCTCTTTGGTCTTAGCTTAAAGAAACTCTCTTGCCTTGAGTAAGGATATTCTCCTTGAGTTTACAGCATGAGGATTATAGCATGAACAGCTCTCGGCAATCATCGTTGTCGTCTTCCAATTGTGGTATCTCATCATCATTATCACTCTCTTCACTTGCTGTTTCAATCTCCCCATGGTCTCTAGCCACCATTGCCCGCTTGTTTGGACATTGTGAAGCAATATGGCTACGGCCCAAGCATTTGAAACACTTAATGTCTCTATTCTTTTCTTTGTTAATTTCGGGTTTAGATGTGTCTTTGTTGCTTGAAATGCTTTTCCCTTTGTTGTCGTTGGGAATAACCTTATCATCACCTTTCTTACCTCATTTCCAAGAATTAGACCAATGTGGCCTCCCACTCAAAGTGCCCTTTATATTCAAACCTTGCTGTCCCTCTAGGTTTTAGTTGCTCTTCCACCTTAATTGCAAGGTGAACTAACTCCTCAAGCTCCACATAATGTTGCAACTCTACCCTATCAGCAATCTCCTTATTAAGTGATATGGACATGGCCAAGCTTAAAGATGGACTTGATGGAGAGGACAACAAGAAAACCAAAGATAAAGCTAAGGATCCATTGAGCATGCTACAAGGCCCAATTACAAGGTCAAGGTCCAAGAAGCTACAAGAAGCCTTAATTGGCTATATGCAAGATCGGGCTAGTCAAGGAAGCCCAATTTATTGCCTATTTTTCTTATGTGGCAGCTAGGGTTAATAGTTTTACTAGGGTTTATTATGTTAGGTGGCTATAAAAACGCCCCTTAAGTTGTGTTTTGGAAAAGAATTCGAATTTTGATAAAATTATAGTAGTTGTTTCCTTTGCATATTTGCTTGAATTCTTGAATTCTTGTTGAATGCATAAACCACTTATCAAGGAATTGATCTATCCTTGTGGCGTGTTAAGGGTTAGGGTTTAAAGAACTTAGTTTTCTTTAGGTTCTGATCTTGATCAACCATACCTTGCAATCTGATTTAAGCGGTTCTTGGGTTTTGAAACTCAATTTGTTCTTGGGTTTCTAAGATAGTAATTCACGGGTTCATAATCATTAGGGTTCGTGGTTCTAATCCTTGGAGGTTCTTAACATTTGGTATCAGAGCTTTGGCTCTTAAATCAGGTTATTTATCCCTTTTCTTTGAGTTATTGTTTGTTTTCCTTGAGTTCTTGATATTGTTCTTGAAGTATTCTTGGTATTCTTGAGATCTACATTGTTTAGTTCTTGATTCTTGTAGTTTTTGATTCTGATTCAAAAAAAAAAAAAAACAAAACAAGAAAAGAAAAATATCAGATCCGAATTAGCAAAAAAAAAAACAAAAGAAAGGAATAGATCTGATTGGTTTGATTGTCTTTGTTAGTGGAAGAAACGTATTTGGTATTGAAATCATTGTTCTTGGGGTGATTACATAGATATTAGGGTTGTTAAAAGGTTTAGGGAGATTTTCACAATCCTACATAAATAAGGATTTGGTGGCTGTTTGGGAAGATTCAAAGGGACATTAAATTCCAATGACCTGAGCCCTATACATACCATCTTATTTGAATTGATTCAGCTCTAAATTCGTTTTTGTCCTTCATTTATTCTCCTCTTTGTGTGTCTTTTGAGTTTGGGCAGATTTGACACATTTAAAGCATAAAGAGGTAACCTTCTTTCTTGATCAACCTTCTTTGTGATTTTTGCTTCCTAAATCCGTTCCTTCTTTTCCTATTTCAAGCTGAACTGTATCTTTCTTGTTTCTTACATCTAGATTGTTTCTTCATATGTCATTTGCATCCGTTTGAAGTTTTCGCTTGTTTGCAGTCCTAATTTTATTGAAAGCGTGACTAATTGTTTAATTTTCTTGACTTTTGCGTTTTTGCCTCAACTAAGCTTTTTAGATCATAATTCTTGGTGCATTACAAGCATAGTGAAATAACTTGATGTGTGGTTATTGATTCACATAAGAATCCTTGAAAACAAGCTGAGTGGTGTGAGTTTTCAGCCTTGTGTGATCATTCTTGATTGTGCGAAACACGAGTGACCATCCCCATTAATTGAGAGTAAACACGTGAGGGAGTGTTGGTGAGGTCCTTAATTTCCTTCGATTTATTTTTTTATTGCATACTAACTCTTACTGCAGCATGTCAAGTGGTTCTAGTGGAGGTAATAATGTGCCAACTACCGGCATACCCACAGCACAAATGCATGAAAATGAGAGGGTGCAACGAAGCATAAGAAATATGAATGAGCAAATGGAGAGGTTGCAGCTTGACATGGCAGCCCAACGAAGGGAAATGGCAACCAATCAACAAGCCATTATGGACCAAATTAATGCACTTGCCCGAGGTCTGGGAAATAGGCTTGATGAAGGGGGGAATGTGCAAGGTAATCATGGGCAGCCAATTGGGGTGAATGAGGATGACTTTGATGAGGGTTTTGAGGAGTATGATAATGCAGCCTATGGTGGGGTTGGTAGAGGCCTGGGTAGAGGAGCTAGGAGATACCAAAATCTTGGTAGAGGTAGAGGACATTTTGGTGGTGAGTTTGGTGGTTATGGGAACTATGATGATGTTGATAGAAACTTAGGTAGTATCAAACTTAGTATTCCTACCTTCTTGGGAAAAACTGATCCGGAGGCATATTTGGAGTGGGAAAAGCGAGTTGACCTTATCTTTGATTGTCATAACTTTTCAGAGGAGAAAAAGGTGAAATTGGTGGTTACCCAATTTAGTGACTATGCTATAGTTTGGTGGGATCAGTTGGTGGTTAGTAGGAGGAGGAATATGGAAGAGCCTATTGGTAGTTGGATTGCACTCAAAACTATCATGAGAAGGTGTTTTGTACCCAGACATTACCATAGGGAGTTACATCAAAGACTCCAATATTTAAGGCAAGGTACAAGGAGTGTTGAGGATTTTTATAAGGAGATGGAAATGCTCATGACTAGGGCTGATTTGGATGAGGATAGAGAAGCTACCATGGCACGATTCATTGGTGGGCTTAATAAGGAGATTGCTGATAGGGTAGAGTTGCAACATTATGTGGAGCTTGAGGAGTTAGTTCACCTTGCAATTAAGGTGGAAAAGCAACTAAAACCTAGAGGGACAGCAAGGTTTGAATATAAGGGCACTTCGAGTGGGAGGCCACATTGGTCTAATTCTTGGAAAGGAGGTAAGAAAGGTGATGATAAGGTTATTCCCAATGACAACAAAGGGAAAAGCATTTCAGGCAACAAAGACACATCTAAACCCGAAATTAACAAAGAAAAGAATAGAGACATCAAGTGTTTCAAATGCTTGGGGCGTGGCCATATTGCTTCACAATGTCCAAACAAGCGGGCAATGGTGGCTAGAGACCATGGGGAGATTGAAACAGCAAGTGAAGAGAGTGATAATGATGATGAGATACCACAATTGGAAGACGGCAGCGATGATTGCATTGAGGGTCCTATGGGAGGTGAGCTCTTGGTGGCTAGGCGCCCACTAAGTGTTCAAATGAAGGAAGATGATACCTTGGAGCAGCAAAGAGACAACATTTTCCACACAAGATGCCATGTACAAGGTAAGACTTGTCTTGTTATTATTGATGGTGGTAGTTGTACAAATGTTGCTAGCACTTTAATGGTTGAAAAATTGGGTTTAAATCTAATTCCACATCCTAGACCTTATAAATTGTTATGGTTAAATAATTGTGGTGAGATCAAAGTGAATAAGCAAGTTGTTGTACCTTTCACAATTGGTAGATATTCAGATGAGGTGCTATGTGATGTAGTGCCAATGCATGCTGGCCATATCTTGTTAGGTAGGCCATGGGAATTTGATACGAGGGCCTTCCATGATGGCTTTCTAAATAGGTACTCATTTGTGAAGGATGGGAGAAAAGTTACTTTGACACCTCTTTCTCCTAAGGAAGTGTATGATGACCAATGTAAGTTGGAAAGAGAGAGGCGTGAGGCTGAAAATAACAAAAAGGAACATGAAAACCCAAAGGGTGAGATTCAGCCTAAAGAGAAAACAAAGGCAAAGGGTAGTTTTTTGGCTAGGGAAAGTGAAGTTAGGCATGCATTTCATTCAAGTCGGATGTTATTTGTTGTTACTTATAAAGATGTATATTTGAACACTACTGAACTTGATCTTTCCTTGCCGAGTGTGTTTGCTAATCTTTGCAGGAATTTGCTGATGTCTTTCCGAGGAAATGCCAAGTGGATTACCTCCTCAAAGAGGGATAGAACATCAAATAGACTTCATACCCGGGGCTTCCATACCAAATAGACCAGCCTATAGAAGTAATCCAGAGGAGACAAAGGAGCTTCAAAGGCGAGTGGAAGAACTGATGTCAAAGGGGTATGTGCGTGAGAGCTTAAGTCCTTGTGCGGTTCCAGTGATTTTGGTTCCAAAGAAGGATGGCACATGGAGAATGTGTGTGGACTGCCGTGCAATCAATAAAATAACGGTAAAGTATCGTCATCCCATTCCTAGGTTAGATGATATGCTTGATGAGTTGCATGGTGCATGTTTGTTTACTAAGATTGATTTACGCCCGGTTATTATCAAATTTGCATGAAAACTGGTGATGAGTGGAAAACGGCTTTTAAGACTAAATATGGTCTATATGAGTGGTTAGTTATGCCGTTTGGGCTTACAAATGCACCTAGTACTTTTATGAGGTTGATGAACCATGTCTTGCGTGAGTGTCTTGGTAAATTTGTGGTTGTGTATTTTGATGATATCTTAGTTTATTCCAAGTCCATTGATGATCATGTCATGCATGTGCGTAGGGTTCTAGACATTCTTAGGGTAGAAAAATTGTATGCCAATTTGAAAAGTGTGCTTTTGCATGGATAAAGTTAATTTCCTTGGTTTTGTTATTAGTTCAAAGGGGCTCGAGGTTGATGTGGAGAAAGTGAAAGCAATTAGGGAGTGGCCAACACCTAAAAACATTAGCCAAGTTAGGAGTTTTCATGGCTTGGCTAGTTTCTATAGGAGGTTCATTAAGGACTTTAGTAGTATAGCTGCACCTTTGAATGAAATTGTCAAGAAAAATGTTGGGTTTACTTGGGGTGATGCACAAGAACATGCTTTTAATATGCTTAAAGATAAGTTGTGTGCTGCTCCTTTGTTGGTTTTACCTAACTTTGACAAAACCTTTGAGATTGAGTGTGATGCTAGTGGCATTGGGATTGGGGCTGTTTTGATGCAAGAAGGCAGACCTTTAAGTTCAGAACAATGTTATTGCCTATTTTTCTTATGTGGCAGCTAGGGTTAATAGTTTTACTAGGGTTTATTATGTTAGGTGGCTATAAAAACGCCCCTTAAGTTGTGTTTTAAAAAAATTGGGAATTTTGATAAAATTATAGTAGTTGTTTCCTTTGCATATTTGCTTGAATTCTTGAATTCTTGTTGAATGCATAAACCACTTATCAAGGAATTGATCTATCCTTGTGGCGTGTTAAGGGTTAGGGTTTAAAGAACTTAGTTTTCTTTAGGTTCTGATCTTGATCAACCATACCTTGCAATCTGATTTAAGCGGTTCTTGGGTTTTGAAACTTAATTTGTTCTTGGGTTTCTAAGATAGTAATTCACGGGTTCATAATCATTAGGGTTCGTGGTTCTAATCCTTGGAGGTTCTTAACATTTGGTATCAGAGCTTTGGCTCTTAAATCAGGTTATTTATCCCTTTTCTTTAAGTTATTGTTTGTTTTCCTTGAGTTCTTGATATTGTTCTTGAAGTATTCTTGGTATTCTTGAGATCTACATTGTTTAGTTCTTGATTCTTGTAGTTTTTGATTCTGATTCAAAAAAAAAAAACGAAACAAGAAAAGAAAAATATCATATCCGAATTAGCAAAAAAAGCAAAAAAAAGGAATAGGTCTGATTGGTTTGATTGTCTTTGTTAGTGGAAAAAAAAACGTATTTGGTGTTGAAATCATTGTTCTTGGGGTGATTATATAGATATTAGGGTTGTTAAAAGGTTTAGGGAGATTTTCACAATCCTACATAAATAAGGATTTGGTGGCTGTTTGGGAAGATTCAAAAGGACATTAAATTCCAATGACCTGAGCCCAATACATACCATCTTATTTGAATTGATTCAGCTCTAAATTCGTTTTTGTCCTTCATTTATTCTCCTCTTTGTGTGTCTTTTGAGTTTGGGCAGATTTGACACATTTAAAGCATAAAGAGGTAACCTTCTTTCTTGATCAACCTTCTTTGTGATTTTTGCTTCCTAAATCTGTTCCTTCTTTTCCTATTTCAAGCTGAACTGCATCTTTCTTATTTCTTACATCTAGATTGTTTCTTCATATGTCATTTGCATCCGTTTGAAGTTTTCGCTTGTTTGCAGTCCTAATTTTATTGAAAGCATGACTAATTGTTTAATTTTCTTGACTTTTGCGTTTTTGCCTCAACTAAGCTTTTTAGATCATAATTCTTGGTGCATTACAAGCATAGTGAAATAACTTGATGTGTGGTTATTGATTCACATAAGAATCCTTGAAAACAAGCTGAGTGGTGTGAGTTTTCAGCCTTGTGTGATCATTCTTGATTGTGCGAAACACGAGTGACCATCCCCATTAATTGAGAGTAAACACGTGAGGGAGTGTTGGTGAGGTCCTTAATTTCCTTCGATTTATTTTTTTTATTGCATACTAACTCTTACTGCAGCATGTCAAGTGGTTCTAGTGGAGGTAATAATGTGCCAACTACCGGCATACCCACAGCACAAATGCATGAAAATGAGATGGTGCAACGGAGCATAAGAAATATGAATGAGCAAATGGAGAGGTTGCAACTTGACATGGCAGCCCAACGAAGGGAAATGGCAACCAATCAACAAGCCATTATGGACCAAATTAATGCACTTGCCCAAGGTCTGGGAAATAGGCTTGATGAAGGGGGGAATGTGCAAGGTAATCATGGGCAGCCAATTGGGGTGAATGAGGATGACTTTGATGAGGGTTTTGAGGAGTATGATAATGCAGCCTATGGTAGGGTTGGTAGAGGCCTGGGTAGAGGAGCTAGGAGATACCAAAATCTTGGTAGAGGTAGAGGACACTTTGGTGGTGAGTTTGGTGGTTATGGGAACTATGATGATGTTGATAGGAACTTAGGTAGTATCAAACTTAGTATTCCTACCTTCTTGGGAAAAACTGATCCGGAGGCATATTTGGAGTGGGAAAAGCGAGTTGACCTTATCTTTGATTGCCATAACTTTTCAGAGGAGAAAAAGGTGAAATTGGTGGTTACCCAATTTAGTGACTATGCTATAGTTTGGTGGGATCAGTTGGTGGTTAGTAGGAGGAGGAACATGGAAGAGCCTATTGGTAGTTGGATTGCACTCAAAACTATCATGAGAAGGCATTTTGTACCCAGACATTACCATAGGGAGTTACATCAAAGACTCCAATCTTTGAGGCAAGGTACAAGGAGTGTTGAGTATTTTTATAAGGAGATGGAAATGCTCATGACTAGGGCTGATTTGGATGAGGATAGAGAAGCTACCATGGCACGATTCATTGGTGGGCTTAATAAGGAGATTGCTGATAGGGTAGAGTTGCAACATTATGTGGAGCTTGAGGAGTTAGTTCACCTTGCAATTAAGGTGGAAAAGCAACTAAAACCTAGAGGGACAGCAAGGTTTAATATAAGGGCACTTCGAGTGGGAGGCCACATTGGTCTAATTCTTGGAAAGGAGGTAAGAAAGGTGATGATAAGGTTATTCCCAATGACAACAAAGGGAAAAGCATTTCAGGCAACAAAGACACATCTAAACCCGAAATTAACAAAGAAAAGAATAGAGACATCAAGTGTTTCAAATGCTTGGGGCGTGGCCATATTGCTTCACAATGTCCAAACAAGCGGGCAATGGTGGCTAGAGACCATGGGGAGATTGAAACAGCAAGTGAAGAGAGTGATAATAATGATGAGATACCACAATTGGAAGACGGCAGCGATGATTGCATTGAGGGTCCTATGGGAGGTGAGCTCTTGGTGGCTAGGCGCACACTAAGTGTTCAAATGAAGGAAGATGATACCTTGGAGCAGCAAAGAGACAACATTTTCCACACAAGATGCCATGTACAAGGTAAGACTTGTCTTGTTATTATTGATGGTGGTAGTTGTACAAATGTTGCTAGCACTTTAATGGTTGAATAATTGGGTTTAAATCTAATTCCACATCCTAGACCTTATAAATTGTTATGGTTAAATAATTGTGGTGAGATCAAAGTGAATAAGCAAGTTGTTGTACCTTTCACAATTGGTAGATATTCAGATGAGGCGCTATGTGATGTAGTGCCAATGCATGCTGGCCATATCTTGTTAGGTAGGCCATGGGAATTTGATACGAGGGCCTTCCATGATGGCTTTCTAAATAGGTACTCATTTGTGAAGGATGGGAGAAAAGTTACTTTGACACCTCTTTCTCCTAAGGAAGTGTATGATGACCAATGTAAGTTGGAAAGAGAGAGGCGTGAGGCTGAAAATAACAAAAAGGAACATGAAAACCCAAAGGGTGAGATTCAGCCTAAAGAGAAAACAAAGGCAAAGGGTAGTTTTTTGGCTAGGGAAAATGAAGTTAGGCATGCCTTTCATTCAAGTCGGATGTTATTTGTTGTTACTTATAAAGATGTATATTTGAACACTACTGAACTTGATCTTTCCTTGCCGAGTGTGTTTGCTAATCTTTTGCAGGAATTTGCTGATGTCTTTCCCGAGGAAATGCCAAGTGGATTACCTCCTCAAAGAGGGATAGAACATCAAATAGACTTCATACCCGGGGCTTCCATACCAAATAGACCAGCCTATAGAAGTAATCCAGAGGAGACAAAGGAGCTTCAAAGGCGAGTGGAAGAACTGATGTCAAAGGGGTATGTGCGTGAGAGCTTAAGTCCTTGTGCGGTTCCAGTGATTTTGGTTCCAAAGAAGGATGGCACATGGAGAATGTGTGTGGACTGCCGTGCAATCAATAAAATAACGGTAAAGTATCGTCATCCCATTCCTAGGTTAGATGATATGCTTGATGAGTTGCATGGTGCATGTTTGTTTACTAAGATTGATTTGCGTTCTAGTTATTATCAAATTTGCATGAAAATCGGTGATGAGTGGAAAACGGCTTTTAAGACTAAATATGGTCTATATGAGTGGTTAGTTATGCCGTTTGGGCTTACAAATGCACCTAGTACTTTTATGAGGTTGATGAACCATGTCTTGCGTGAGTGTCTTGGTAAATTTGTGGTTGTGTATTTTGATGATATCTTAGTTTATTCCAAGTCCATTGATGATCATGTCATGCATGTGCGTAGGGTTCTAGACATTCTTAGGGTAGAAAAATTGTATGCCAATTTGAAAAAGTGTGCTTTTTGCATGGATAAAGTTAATTTCCTTGGTTTTGTTATTAGTTCAAAGGGGCTCGAGGTTGATGTGGAGAAAGTGAAAGCAATTAGGGAGTGGCCAACACCTAAAAATATTAGCCAAGTTAGGAGTTTTCTTCATGGCTTGGCTAGTTTCTATAGGAGGTTCATTAAGGACTTTAGTAGTATTGCTGCACCTTTGAATGAAATTGTCAAGAAAAATGTTGGGTTTACTTGGGGTGATGCACAAGAACATGCTTTTAATATGCTTAAAGATAAGTTGTGTGCTGCTCCTTTGTTGGTTTTACCTAACTTTGACAAAACCTTTGAGATTGAGTGTGATGCTAGTGGCATTGGGATTGGGGCTGTTTTGATGCAAGAAGGCAGACCTATATGCTATTTTAGTGAAAAACTAAATGGAGCAGCCCTTCGGTACCCAACCTATGACAAAGAACTCTATGCTTTGGTTCGGGCCTTGCAAACATGGCAACACTATTTATGGCCCAAAGAATTTGTCATCCACACGGATCATGAGAGTTTGAAGCATCTCAAGGGGCAAGACAAACTGAACCGAAGACATGCTAAGTGGATGGAGTTCATTGAGACATTCCCATATGTGATCAAATACAAGAAAGCTTGTTAGTGTTGAAGGTTCTTCTAAGGCAGATTTGGTTAAAAAGCTACACAAACAAGTTAAAGAGAGAATTGAGAAGCAAAATGCAAAAGTGGCCGAGAGGGTTAATAAAGGACGAATTCCAATGGTATTCCAACCTGGAGATTGGGTTTGGGTGCATTTTCGCAAAGAAAGGTTCCCAAATCAAAGAAAGTCTAAACTAAGTCCGAGGGGTGATGGTCCATTTCAAGTCCTTGAGAGGATCAATGACAATGCCTACAAGATTGATTTGAAAGGTGAGTATAATGTGAGTGGTACATTTAATGTAGCTGATTTGAGTCCTTTTGATGTAGGTGATGAACTTGATTCGAGGACGAATCATCCTAAAGAAGGAGGGAATGATATGGACATGGCCAAGCTTAAAGATGGACTTGATGGAGAGGACAACAAGAAAACCAAAGATAAAGCTAAGGATCCATTGAGCATGCTACAAGGCCCAATTACAAGGTCAAGGTCCAAGAAGCTACAAGAAGCCTTAATTGGCTATATGCAAGATCGGGCTAGTCAAGGAAGCCCAATTGGTCATGCTAGGATAGGCCTAAGTAAAGACACATCTGAATGGGCTTTATTTAATGTTTTGCAAGTCCAAATACATGAAGACTAATGTGGGCTAATATTTGGGCTGAAATCTCTTCTTTAACTTCAGAACAATGTTATTGCCTATTTTTCTTATGTGGCAGCTAGGGTTAATAGTTTTACTAGGGTTTATTATGTTAGGTGGCTATAAAAACGCCCCTTAAGTTGTGTTTTAAAAAAATTGGGAATTTTGATAAAATTATAGTAGTTGTTTCCTTTGCATATTTGCTTGAATTCTTGAATTCTTGTTGAATGCATAAACCACTTATCAAGGAATTGATCTATCCTTGTGGCGTGTTAAGGGTTAGGGTTTAAAGAACTTAGTTTTCTTTAGGTTCTGATCTTGATCAACCATACCTTGCAATCTGATTTAAGCGGTTCTTGGGTTTTGAAACTTAATTTGTTCTTGGGTTTCTAAGATAGTAATTCATGGGTTCATAATCATTAGGGTTCGTGGTTCTAATCCTTGAAGGTTCTTAACATAAGGGAAATTTTGTTTCATACTCATTGTTTGATTTCTAACAAGTTGTGCAACATGATTGTGGATAGTGGAAGTTGTACCAATGTAGCAAGCACTTTGCTAGTGGAGAAATTGAAGTTGCCTACTACCAAGCACCCAAGACCATACAAGTTGCAATGGCTTAATGAAAGTGGAGTTGTAAAGGTAAATAAGCAAGTTTTAGTTTCGTTTCAAATTGGTAGATATAAGGATGAGGTGTTGTGTGATGTGTTGCCGATGTTGGCTGGACATATGTTGTTGGGGAGACCTTGGTAATATGATAGAAGGGCTAGTCATGATGGATTAAAAAATATGTATACTTTGACTATGGATGGAAAAAGGTTTAACCTTGGACCATTAACTCCAAAACAGATTTTTGAAGACCAAATGCGCATCAAGAATATGAAGAAATGGGTTCTTCATTAGGAAACTCTTTGGGAAGGGAAACCTTTGAGAGTAAAGAAAAAGGTGAGTGAACCTAAAAATTCCAATTCTCTTGACCAAAATGGGAAACACAAGGTGAGAGAAAATAAGGAAGGTTCAAATGAAAGAAAAATGAGTGTTTATACAAAAATGAGTGATGTGAAGGAAGCTATGCTTTTGAGGCAACACATGTTTGTACTTATGTACAAGGAGATTTTGCATATTTCTAACGAAATAACCAATTGTTTGCCTAGTGTTGTTGTTAATCTTTTGCAGGTTTATGAAGATTTATTTCCGGAAGAAATTCCAAATGGTTTGCCACCTAAAAGAGGCATTGAGCACCAAATTGATTTCATACCCGGAGCAAGCATTCCAAATAGACCAGCATATAGATGTAATCCGGAGGAGACCAAGGAAATCGAAAAGCAAGTGAGTGAGCTTAGAAATCATATTCTATTATTTTATTTTATTGCTTTCTTGTGTCTAGCTACTTTAAATTTGGCCTGACCTAACAACTTAATCTAGACCAACCTTTTTTTTTCTTCTTTTCACTCCATTGAATTGCCATAATCTGATTTGGTTTGTTTAGGTGATTAGTTCATCTAAGAACCTAAAGCAAAAGCAAGAGAGGTAAAAGGCAATAGTGGTGAGACTAGCATCGAGGAAAGCCAAAACTTTGAGTGAAACACGAGCGGTGTGACATTTTAATTGAGAGACACATGCGAGCGAGTGTTTTTGTGAGGCTATACTAACTTGTTTTTCAGGTTTTTCGCACAATGTCAAAAGAACAAGTTTCAATCCATTAACTCCAATGGATTTATTGCCATTACCCATTGATAAGGCTAATTTTGAAGGCAAGCAAAAGAGAAAAGAAATCAACAATATCAAAAGCAACACAACAAGGGGAGAAAGAAAGTTGTATTTGAACCGGGTGACTGGGTTTGGGTACATTTGAGAAAGGAAAGATTTCCAAGCTAAATGAAGTCTAAATTAATGCCAAGAGGGGATGGGCCATTCCAAGTTCTTGAAAGAATTAATGACAATGCCTATAAGATAGATTTGCCGAGTGAGTATGGCAATGTGAGTGCTTCTTTTAATGTTGTTGATCTTTCTTTATTTGATGTATGATACGAACTCGAACCGGATACGTTCAAACACCAAGATAAGTAATGGTGAGAAAATCAAACTGATAAACGCTCTCCCTATTTAAGAGGAAGCACCCTTACCAATAAGTTCGAATTTGTCGCCCCAAGATCTAACTTGAAAGTTTGCAATTGATTATGGAACTAACAAACTTAGCAATAGAACTACTAAGCCCTTTAGTTATAAATAGATGAAGAATGTTCAAACAACTCAAGAAACTAATAAAAAGTTAATTGATTGATCAAACATGTAGATGTGAAACTAAATCAAACAAGTTAATTTAATCTCAAGAAATTCAATAAGGAACACCTTAAGGAATAAGAGTTAACAACTCAAATTAAACTTCATTCAGAAATGTATATTGATCTTATCTCCTTTAGCCTCAAATACATAGCTCTATTTATAGAGTTTTGAAATGATTCTAACCCTAAAAAGGACTAAGAGATAAGCAATAAAGAATCAAACCCTAAAAGATTTCTAATGTGCGGCTGCCTCCTTCTCTAAGCATAAGTGGTGGCTGCCCTAGGGTTAGGTGAGACCTCCAATGCTTCTAGAAACCCTAATGTGCGGCCCAATGCTTAGGGTGCGGCCCAATGCTTCTAGAAACCCTAATGTGCGGCCCAATGCTTCTAGAAACCCTAGGAAAGCCTGTTGACTTTGATCCCTGATCTTTGACCTTGACCTTGTTCCATGACCAGAAGTTTAAGCTTCATTAATAGCAATTAATGTCACTATCTTCAAGGCGTTGTTATCTTCATTAAAAGCACCATCATTAGCCATCTTCAAAACATGCTCCAAGTAAGAATTTAAGGCTTGCTTGAACCTTTTACTCCTTGCTCGTGTCATCGGTCCTCCATAGGCTAGTGGATCCATGCTAGTTGACTTAGATGCATCTTTGGTTGCATCACTGTTGATGATTTAGGTCCTGTAGATACTCGCGCAACATCCCCTATTCATAGATCTGCACCTGCCTTTATATAGTTAGATACAAAATTATCTATTTTTGAGACAGGAATTAAAGTAGTAGATCTGTTAGCCCCTTATCGCCGTGGAGGAAAAATCAGACTATTCTCGGCGTCCATCTGGTATCAGAGCCTAGGTTTTAGAGAAGAAGAAACTGATAAGATCATGGAAACAACTTCAAATCCTATTGTCCAAACCTCTTCCCTCTCACTACCTACCTCATGTAAACATTATATTACTGATAAAATCGATAACCTAGTAGAAATATCCCATATTCCAGAAACTGCCCAAATCCAAAATTCTCTTGTCCCAATTCTCAACCCTTCAAAATCATATTGGGAGAACCACTCTTTCAGGCGAAGCAGTTGTTTATCAGGGATTTGTCGTCCCTTGAATTCCAGAATGCGAGGGAAATTAGAATTGTCCATTCTAATTATAAAATGTCTTGAGGCCACAAAGAATTCGCAGATGGACGCCGAGAGCTGTTCATGCTATAATCCTCATGCTGTAAACTCAAGGAGGATATCCTTACTCAAGGCAAGAGAGTTTCTTTAAGCTAAGACCAAAGAGGCACCTCGCCATGGGGGTCTTTCTTGATGCAATAAAGACAAGAATTACAAATGATCCTTTAAGCTTTCAAGGAGGTCCAATGACAAGATCCAAGTCCAAAAGTATGCAAGAAGCTTTGTTGGGCTTAATTAAAGACATTTGGAGTGTTCAAACACAACAAGGCTCAGTCCAAGATTTAGGATTGCAAAAAGGATCCAAAATCATCAATTTAGTGCAATAAGTTTGGGCTGAACTCATAGGTCCAATAAGATTCATTTGAAGCCTTTTTTTTTTATTTTCATTTTATTAGGTTTTCTCTTAAGTTATGGTGTGATTAGTTGTCTTTTAGAGTTACAAAATAGATGCACATAATTAGTCATAATTTGGAGTTACAAAATGGATGCACATAATTAGTTGTCATTTGGGAGTTACAAAATGAGTGACATCAATGTAAAAACAGCCACTTTTAATAAGTTTTAAGGGGAATTAAAGGGGGAAACGTGGGGAAGCTCAAAAGACATCCATTTAGGTTTCTTTGTCTTGTTTTGGCTATAAATATCAAAGCCAAATTCATTTGTAGACATAGAATTTTGAATGATAATCTTTGTTTGCTCTTTGTGAGTGTTTTTGCTTAAGTTCTTGCATGAACTTTGAACTTATCAAACTATTTTTAGTTTGTGGCGTTCTCTAACCAAAATCTTGTGTTTGATTCTTAACTTATCAAATCATACTTGGTTTGTGGCGTTTGGAGTTGAATTCAAGTGCTAGTTTCATTGTTGGAACTAGTTTTTTTCCTAACTTCACTTGAGGAGATCCTTGGGTTTTGGAATCATCTTGATTTGAGGGTGTTTTCTTGCATTCCATATGTATCATAACTCATTAGTTATTGGGGTGTGTGGTTGCTAAGATGATGATTTCCTATCATTTGGTATCAGAGCTTGCTTCAAGTTGAGGTTTGCTTATCTTTGTGTTTTGTGTGTTATTAAAGTTTCTCATCTTCTTTATTTTTTTTTTGTGCCAAATTCTTCTTGTTTCAATATTTTCCTTCTAAGTACTCATTCTTTTCAAAGTTTACACCTTTGTGCGCATAAAGTAAAACTTCATTGTCCCTTGCTAAAAAAAAAAAAAAAATTTGTGTTGTTCATAATTTCTTTTCAGTTGTGTTATTATCATTAAAAAAAAAGAATCACAAGATCAAAAAAAAAAAAGAAAGTTTGGGTAGCATAGAAATCATATTCTATTATTTTATTCTATTGCTTTCTTGTGTCTAGCTACTTTAAATTTGGCCTGACCTAACAACTTAATCTAGACCAACCTTTTTTTTCTTTCTTCTTTTCACTCCATTGAATTGCCATAATCTGATTTGGTTTGTTTAGGTGATTAGTTCATCTAAGAACCTAAAGCAAAAGCAAGAGAGGTAAAAGGCAATAGTGGTGAGACTAGCATCGAGAAAAGCCAAAACTTTGAGTGAAACACGAGCGGTGTGACATTTTAATTGAGAGACACACGCGAGCGAGTGTTTTTTGTGAGGCTATACTAACTTGTTTTTCAAGTTTTCGCACAATGTCAAAAGAACAAGTTTCAAGTAGTGTTGTAGCATCCATTGAGCAAACTTTGCAAGCAATGCAAAAAGAGTTTGAAAGAATGTATAGGCGAATGGATGATGTTGTTGAAAGTGTGAGAAGGCAAGGTGAAACTATTACAAGAATTCAAAACGAGCCTAGAAGAGAAAGGCAACTAGCCTTTGAACAAGAGGATTATGATGCCGAGGGATGATTTGGAGGATGACCAAGCAACCACTTTTGGTGGAGATGACCATCCTAGGAGACACAATAGGAGATCAAGGCAAGATGGTGTAGATCGCAACCTAGGCAGCATCAAAATGAAAATTCCTTCCTTTCAAGGAAAGAATGATCCTGATGTCTACTTGGAATGGGAGCAAAGGTGGAGATGATCTTCGAATGCCATAACTATTCGGAGGAGAAAAGGTAAAACTTGCTGCCGTTGAGTTTTGTGATTACGCTAGTGTTTGGTGGCATCAATTGTGTAGGGAAAGGAGACGAAATGGAGAAAGACCCGTAGGGTCATGGATGGAGATGAAACGCATCATGAGGAAGAGGTTCATTCCTAACTATTACTATAGAGATTTGCATCAACGATTGCAAACTCTAAGGCAAGGAACCATGAGTGTGGAGGAGTACCACAAAGAAATGGAAATGGCTATGATTAAAGCAAATATGGAGGAGGACAGAGAGGCTACCATGGCAAGATTCTTGAATGGTCTAAACAAGAATATTGCTGATCTTGTGGAGTTGCAACATTATGTGGAGCTTGAGGACATGGTGAATGTGGCCATGAAAATTGAAAGGCAACTCAAGCGAAAAGGTGCAAGTAAGTTTGATTCTAAACTTAATTCGAGTTCTAGTTCTTCTAATTGGAAATCGAATTGGAGTAAAAAGGATGATAAATTTGCTAAGCCTAAAGTGGATGAGAATAAGAATAAAAATGAAATAGGCAGCAAAAACAAAGTTGAGAATCAAGCTAATCAATCTAGAAGCTTGAAGTGTTTTAAGTGTCTTGGACATGGTCATTATGCACGTGATTGCCCTAATAAGAGGACCATGATTGTTAGAGATGGAATTGTTGAATCTGAAAGTGAAAATGAAAATGATGATGAGAATGATGACATGCCAACTTTAGAGGATGTTAGTGATGTTGAGTATGCTAAAGGGGATGTGTTAGTAGTACAACGCACACTTAGTTTGCAATGTAAACACGATGAACATCGAGAGCAGCGTGAGAATTTGTTTCATACTCATTGTTTAATTGCTAATAAGTTGTGTAACATGATTGTTGATAGTGGAAGTTGTACTAATGTTGCTAGTACTTTGCTTGTGGAGAAATTGAAATTACCAACTACCAAACACCCAAGGCCTTACAAGTTGCAATGGTTGAATGATAGTGGTGTTGTGAAGGTAAATAAGCAAGTGCTAATTTCTTTTTCCATTGGGAGATATAAGGATGAGGTGCTTTGTGATGTAGTTCCCATGTATGCCGGACATGTTTTATTGGGAAGACCTTGGCAATATGATAGGCGTGTGATTTATGATGGGTTCAAGAATCGATATTCCTTGACTATTGATGGACAAAAGTTCAATCTTGGACCATTACCTCCCAAGGCCATTTTGATGATCAAGTGAGAATTAAACAACAATATGAAGAGCTTGAATCTTCATATGGGGAATATCAGGGGAGGGAGCAAGAAATAGTGAAAAAGAAAAAGGTGAGGTAAGTGGTAAAAGTGAGTGTAATGGGAAACACAAGGTGAGAGAAAACAAGGGAGATGAGAGTGAAAGAAAGATGAATGTGTATGCAAAGCCAAGTGATGTGAGGAGAACACTAACCTTGAGGCAGCCCTTACTTGTACTCATGTACAAGGAAGTTTTGATGATTTCTAATGATCTTAATAAGGATTTGCCTTGTGTTGTTCTTGAGCTTTTGCAGGAATATGAAGAGCTATTTCCTGAAGATGTGCCTAAAGGATTACCACCAATTCGAGGAATTGAACATCAAATTGATTTCATTCCGGGTGCAAGCATACCTAATAGGCCAGCATATAGATGCAACCCCGAGGAGACAAAAGAAATCCAAAGGCAAGTGAGTGAGCTTATGGATAAGGGGTATGTAAGAGAAAGCATGAGTCCTTGTGCGGTTCCTGTAATTTTAGTGCCTAAGAAAGATGGTTCATGGAGGATGTGTGTTGATTGTCGTGCCGTCAACAAAATAACGGTAAAGTATCGCCATCCTATACCTAGGCTAGATGACATGTTGGATGAATTGCACGGTGCTTGTGTGTTTTCTAAAGTGGATTTAAAATCTGGATATCATCAAATAAGAATGCGTGAGGGTGATGAATGGAAAACCGCTTTCAAAACAAAACATGGATTATATGAGTGGTTAGTCATGCCGTTTGGTTTAACTAATGCTCCAAGTACTTTTATGCGATTGATGAATCATGTTTTGCGCGCTTTCATTGGAAAGTTTGTAGTGGTTTATTTTGATGATATTCTTGTGTATAGCAAATCTTTAGATGAGCATGTAATACACTTAAAGCTGGTTTTTGATGTGTTAAGGCAAGAGACATTATATGCTAATCTTAAGAAATGCACTTTTTGCACTAATGAAATTACTTTTCTTGGATATATTGTTAATGACAAGGGAATTCATGTTGATCAAGAAAAAGTAAAAGTAATTAGAGAGTGGACAAAACCTACTAGTGTGCATGATGTTAGGAGTTTTCATGGTCTTGCTAGCTTTTATAGGAGATTCATTAAAGATTTCTCTACAATTACTGCACCTTTAACTGAATGCATTAAAAAGAATGTGGGTTTCAAGTGGGGAAAAGAACAAGATGATGCTTTTAACTTGCTAAAAGAAAAACTTAGTTCAGCACCTTTACTTGCTTTGCCTGACTTTGCTAAAACCTTTGAGGTTGAGTGTGATGCAAGTGGAATAGGTATTGGTGGAGTCTTGATGCAAGAAGGAAGACCAATTGCGTTCTTTAGTGAGAAGCTAAGTGGAGCAAGTCTAAACTACCCAACTTATGAAAAAGAGTTTTATGCTTTGGTAAGAGTTTTAGAGACATGGCAGCACTATCTTTGGTATAAGGAATTCATTATACACACCGACCATGAGTCTTTGAAATATCTCAAAGGACAACGGAAGCTAAGCCGTAGGCATGCTAAATGGGTGGAATTTATTGAATCCTTTCCATACATCATCAAGTACAAACAAGGTAAAGAGAATGTTGTTGCCGATGCTCTATCTAGAAGGTATGCTCTAATTTCTACACTTGATGCAAAATTATTGGGTTTTGAGTTCATTAAGGAATTATATAATTCAGACCATGATTTTGCTAATGTATGTGGGGCATGTGAGAGAGGGGGGTTTGACAAGTTCTATAGACATGATGGTTTTCTTTTTAAAGAAAATAAGTTATGCGTGCCTCAATCTTCTTTAAGAGAGTTGCTTGTGAGGGAGGCACATGGTGGGGGTTTGATGGGGCACTTTGGTGTGAGAAAAACTTTAGATGTTTTAGAAAATCATTTCTTTTGGCCACAAATGAGAAGAGATGTTCAAAAAATATGTGAGAGATGCATCACTTGTAAACAAGCTAAATCTAAAGTGATGCCTCATGGGTTGTATACTCCACTTCCCATACCTAATGAACCTTGGGTAGACATTTCTATGGACTTTGTTCTAGGATTACCTAGGTCAAGGGGAGGGAAAGATTCTATTTTTGTTGTTGTTGACAGGTTTAGCAAAATGGCACATTTCATTCCATGCCACAAGACAGATGATGCAACTCATATTGCGGGGTTGTTCTTCAAAGAAATTGTAAGATTGCATGGGGTTCCAAGGACAATTGTCACTGATAGAGATGTCAAGTTCCTTAGCCACTTTTGGAAGACACTTTGGAGCAAGATGGGAACAAAGCTTCTATTCTCAACAACTTGTCATCCACAAACGGATGGACAAACGGAGGTGGTTAATAGGACTCTCTCACAACTATTGAGGGCAATAATTCAAAGAAATTTGAAGAATTGGGAAGAATGTTTGCCACATGTTGAGTTTGCATACAACAGGAGTATTCATGGTACAACAAATTGTTCACCTTTTGAGATTGTATATGGGTTCAATCCATTAACTCCAATGGATTTATTGCCATTACCCATTGATAAGGCTAATTTTGAAGGCAAGCAAAAAGCTGAATTTGTTAAAAGCTTACATGAGAATGTGCGTACTCAAATAGAGAAAAGAAATCAACAATATCAAAAGCAACACAACAAGGGGAGAAAGAAAGTTGTATTTGAACCGGGTGACTGGGTTTGGGTACATTTGAGAAAGGAAAGATTTCCAAGCCAAAGGAAGTCTAAATTAATGCCAAGAGGGGATGGGCCATTCCAAGTTCTTGAAAGAATTAATGACAATGCCTATAAGATAGATTTTCCAAGTGAGTATGGCAATGTGAGTGCTTCTTTTAATGTTGCTGATCTTTCTTTATTTGATGTAGGTGATGAAGTTGACAATGAGGCTGATTCGAGGACGAATCCTTACGAGGAGAGAGGGAATGATGCAATAAAGACAAGAATTACAAATGATCCTTTAAGCTTTCAAGGAGGTCCAATGACAAGATCCAAGTCCAAAAGTATGCAAGAAGCTTTGTTGGGCTTAATTAAAGACATTTGGAGTGTTCAAACACAACAAGGCTCAGTCCAAGATTTAGGATTGCAAAAAGGATCCAAAATCATCAATTTAGTGCAATAAGTTTGGGCTGAACTCATAGGTCCCATAAGATTCATTTGAAGCCTTTTTTTTTTATTTTCATTTTATTAGGTTTTCTCTTAAGTTATGGTGTGATTAGTTGTCTTTTAGAGTTACAAAATAGATGCACATAATTAGTCATAATTTGGAGTTACAAAATGGATGCACATAATTAGTTGTCATTTGGGAGTTACAAAAATGAGTGACATCAATGTAAAAACAGCCACTTTTAATAAGTTTTAAGGGGAATTAAAGGGGGAAACGTGGGGAAGCTCAAAAGACATCCATTTAGATTTCTTTGTCTTGTTTTGGCTATAAATATCAAAGCCAAATTCATTTGTAGACATAGAATTTTGAATGATAATCTTTGTTTGCTCTTTGTGAGTGTTTTTGCTTAAGTTCTTGCATGAACTTTGAACTTATCAAACTATTTTTAGTTTGTGGCGTTCTCTAACCAAAATCTTGTGTTTGATTCTTAACTTATCAAATCATACTTGGTTTGTGGCGTTTGGAGTTGAATTCAAGTGCTAGTTTCATTGTTGGAACTAGTTTTTTTCCTAACTTCACTTGAGGAGATCCTTGGGTTTTGGAATCATCTTGATTTGAGGGTGTTTTCTTGCATTCCATATGTATCATAACTCATTAGTTATTGGGGTGTGTGGTTGCTAAGATGATGATTTCCTATCATTTCTGCTTCTTTGAAACTCGAATAGCCGAGTTAGTCGAGTTAGCCCTTTTGGATTATAACAGAAACAGATCGTAGCAACAGCTAATTCATTGCCATAGGATAGAGAAGAAGAATAGAGAGAAATTAGAAAGCCATGAAAGATAAGAAAGATAAGTGTTTATTCCTTGCACAACTTGTAATACAAGAGAGACGAATCCTCCTTAATTTGTCATCTTGTTTTTGAAATTGTTTTGTCATATGTTCTACTACATCTCTCAATGTATAAGCTAAATTTTCCAAAGTCAATGATGGTTCAGATGACATGGTTAAACCAAAAGACTAAGAAAAAAAGGACGTGATCAAGTGTTATACTCTGGAGGCTTCTTATAGTTAAAGGCAAAAACAAGAAAAGATCACTCCCTCACGTGTTTCACTCACAAAGAATTGAATTCCTTATAGAAATTAAATCAAATTGTTCTAGTAATCACAAGAACAAGTTTTTCACAACCTCTTAATGTTTATTAATTCTGAAGTTCAATAGAACACTCGTGAATCAATAAAACGAATTATAAGCGTGTGAACAAAACAAGCTTACAACTAATCGAACAAGACTCAATTAACCCAAAAGAAAAGCTTTTTAAGAGAAAACAAAGAATGAAGAACAGCTCCAATTAATTAAAAGGAATTGCGGAATGAATCAATCAAGAGTCAATTCTTCGAGAACTACCCAACACAAATGGTTAGGGTTAGTTTTCCGTTCCTTCCCTTTCTTTTTTTTTTTTTTTTTTGGAAATCTGCCTTGGTATGCGGGCAGCAATGAAAATAGTATACTTTTTTTTTTTTTTAATAATGATGCGAACAGAAATTGAGATGAAATAGAAGACAGACTCTTTAATTGAAAAAAAATGAACCAACTAACAAGTTTGGCTCTGATACCAAATGATACGAACTCGAACCGGATACGTTCAAACACCAAGATAAGTAATGGTGAGAAATCAAACTGATATTTGGGCTGGGTACCGAAAGGGGATGGTTCTGATAATGACCAAGAAAGTGAGTCTAAAGGGTCTAGACATAATCTCCAACCCAAAATTGACACTAATTTGGGTAGCATTAAGATGAAAATACCATCTTTTCATGGTAAGAGTGACCCTGAAGTTTATTTGGAGTGGGAAAAGAAGGTTGAAAGGGTTTTTGAATGTCATAACTATAGTGAGTCTAAAAAGGTTAAACTTGCTGTTGTTGAATTTTGTGATTATGCTGCCATTTGGTGGGATCAATTGGTGAGTGGTCGTAGGCGTCATGGGGAACACGAAGTTGGTTCATGGGATGAGGTTAAACGCATTATGCGTAAAAGGTTTGTGCCATCGCACTACCAAAGGGATTTGTACAACAAGTTACAAAATCTAGTACAAGGTAGTAAGAGTGTTGAGGAGTATTGGCAATCTATGGAGATAGCTATGATTAGAGCCAATATAGATGAGGATAGGGAAGCCACAATGGCAAGATTTTTGCATGGTTTGAATCGTGATATTGCTAACATAAGTGAATTGCAGCATTATGTAGAGATGGAGGATATGTTGCACATGGCCATAAAGGTGGAAAAGCAATTAAAAACCAAGAGCAGAAGTGCTGCCCCTAGCTCAAAATGGAGTAATGTATGGAAAGGGAGCAACCAGCCCCCTAACAAGGGTCGTGAGGCATCAAAGGACATGAAGCCAGCCCCTAAATTTGATGTTAACACTAAACCAACGACGCAAAGTGACCTCAAATCAAAGAAAGTGCAATGCTTTAAGTGTTTGGGGTATGGACATATATCTTCCCAATGTCCAAACAAGCGAACCATGGCAATTCGAGGTGGTGAAGTGGTCTTTGAGAGTGATGAAGAATCCGAACCAGGTGAGGAGGATTACCTATACATGCCTGAGTTGGAAGAATGTGATGATGTGCAATTGGGTGAGGTTAGTAATGTACTTATAACTTTTAAAGCTCTTAATTTACAACCTATTGATGATGACGATCAAAGGGAAAACATATTCCATACTACATGTAAAGTACAAAACCATGATGCTAATTGTAGTTTAATCATTGATGGGGGTAGTTGTACTAATGTAGCCAGTGCTATGATGGTTGATAAACTTAGACTTCCAACTATTAAGCATCCTAAGCCATACACCTTGCAATGGCTTAATGATCAAAGTGGGATTAGAGTTACTAAGCAAGTACGGATTGCATTTAGTGTAAAGAAGTATAATGATGAGGTATTATGTGATGTTGTTCCCATGCAAGCATGTCATATGTTGCTAGGTAGACCATGGTTATATGATAGATCTGTAATTCATAATGGTCGAACCAATGCATATTCTCTTGTAATGGATGGAAAACCGTATGTTTTGGCACCATTAAGTCCTAAAGAAGTTTGTGAATTACAAAAAGTTGTAAAGGACCGAATGGAAGCATATGAGAAAGAAAAAAGAAAGTGTGAGAGTGCATATGAAAAAGAAAAGGTAAAACAAAAGGGGAGTTGTGTGGAAAATAATGAGGGGGGAGAGCAACGAGTGGTAAAAGGAGAGTTTAGCGAGGGTTTGCGCAAGAATGTGAGCAAAAGAACGAGTAAGGCGCAAGATAAAGGGGAGGCAAGCGAGAAAAAAGTGAGTTTCTTAGTTAGAGAGCGAGACATGAGAAAGGCTTTGAGTGAAAATAGGCAAGTACTTGTACTTATGTACAAGGAGACTTTATTTAACACTAATAATCTTAACTCTTCTCTTCCTAGTGTGTTTGTAAGTGTTTTGCAGGAATATGACGATGTGTTTCCCGAGGAGTTACCTAGTGGGTTGCCACCATTAAGGGGGATAGAGCACCAAATTGACTTTGTGCCGGGGTCATCCATTCCAAATAGACCAGCCTATAGAGTCAATCCGGAGAAGACCAAAGAGCTGCAACGCCAAGCTGAGGAACTACTAAGTAAAGGTTATGTTAGGGAAAGTCTTAGCCCATGTGCTGTTCCTGTTTTGTTAGTCCCTAAGAAAGATGGGTCTTGGCGTATGTGTATTGATTGTCGTGCAATTAACAAGATCACCATTAAATATCGTCATCCTATTCCTAGGTTAGATGATATGTTAGATGAATTGCATGGAAGTGTTATCTTTACTAAAATTGATTTGAGAAGTGGCTATCACCAAATTAGAATGAATATAGGTGATGAGTGGAAAACAGCATTCAAAACTAAATTTGGTTTGTATGAGTGGTTGGTCATGCCTTTTGGCTTAACTAACGCACCAAGTACTTTTATGAGACTAATGAACCATGTTTTGCATGCGTATATTGGTAAATTTGTGGTAGTATACTTTGATGATATTTTGATTTATAGTAAGAGCTTTAGTGAGCATGTTGAACATGTTCGGATGGTGTTGATGGTTTTGCGTGAGAATTCTTTATATGCTAACCTTGCTAAGTGTGATTTTTGCACAAACAAACTTGTGTTTCTTGGTTTTGTTGTTAGTAAAAATGGAATTCAGGTCGATGAATATAAGGTAAAAGCAATTAAGGAGTGGCCAACACCAAAGAATGTTAGTGATGTGAGGAGCTTTCATGGGCTTGCAAGCTTCTATAGGAGGTTTGTCAAGGACTTCAGTACCCTTGCCGCACCACTTAACGAGCTTGTAAAGAAGAACGTGAAGTTTCATTGGGGAGAACAACAAGAAAGCGCATTTAATATGCTAAAGGACAAACTTACTTCATCTCCCATTCTTTCACTTCCGGATTTTTCCAAAACTTTTGAAATTAATTGTGATGCTTCTGGTGTAGGTATTGGAGCTGTTTTAATGCAAGATGGGAAGCCAATAGCCTATTTTAGTGAAAAGTTGAATTGAGCTAGCTTGAAATATCCAACTTATGACAAGGAATTGTATGCTCTTGTGCGTGCACTCAATGTTTGGCAGCATTATTTGCTACCTAAGGAGTTTGTGATTAACACGGATCATGAAGCATTAAAGCACTTGAAGGGACAGAACAAGTTGAATAAGCGCCATGCTAAATGGAGTGAATTCATTGAAGCATTTCCCTATGTCATTAACTACAAGCAAGGTAAAGAAAATGTAGTTGCCGATGCACTATCTAGAAGGTATGCTTTACTTGCTTCTCTAGAAACAAAATTGCTTGGTTTTGAGTATATCAAAGACTTGTATGTTGATGACCACGATTTTGGTTCTATTTTTCATGCTTGTGAACATGGTGCTATTGATAAATTTTACAGACATGATGGATTTTTGTTCAAAGAAAAACGTCTATGCATTCCTATGTGTTCTATGCGTGAATTGCTTGTGAGAGAATCACATGAAGGTGGTTTGATGGGACACTTTGGTGTTCAAAAGACTTTAGATGTTTTGCATGATCATTTCTATTGGCCTAAAATGAAATCTGATGTGAATAGATTATGTGCTAACTGTATTGTATGCAAGCAAGCTAAGTCTAAATCACAACCTAATGGGTTATACATGCCTTTGCCCATACCTAATTCTCCTTGGATTGACATATCTATGGATTTTGTGCTTGGATTACCTAGGTCTAAGCATGGGCATGATAGTATTTTTGTTGCGGTGGATAGGTTTTCAAAGATGTCACACTTTATTGCATGTAGGAAAACCGATGATGCACAACATGTTGCTGAATTGTTCTTTAGAGAAATTGTACGTTTACATGGTATGCCTAGAACTATTGTCGTTGATAGGGACACCAAGTTTTGAGCTATTTTTGGAAGACCTTATGGGGTAAACTGGGAACTAAATTACTTTTTCTACTACATGTCATCCCCAAACCGATGGTCAAACTGAGGTAGTAAATAGAACTTTGTCACAATTACTTAGGACCATGGTTAAACGAACTTGAGAACATGGGAAAATTGTTTGCCGCATGTTGAATTTGCATATAATCGTAGTATGCATTCTTCTACTCAATTTTGCCCATTTGAGATTGTTTATGGCTTTATTCCTTTGAGTCCTTTACCTTTGAATGAACAAGTGAATTTAGATGGTGCAAAGAAGGCTGAATTTGTGTTGAAGTTGCATGAGCAAGTGCGTGCAAATTTGGAAAGACGCAATGAACAAATCACCAAACAACGCAATAAGGGCCGCAAAAGGATGGTATTTGAAGTTGGTGATTGGGTTTGGGTGCACTTCAGGAAGGAAAGGTTTCCCAATCAAAGAAAATCAAAGTTGATGCCACGTGGTGATGGTCCATTTGAAGTAATAGAGCACATCAACGATAATGCATATAAAGTTGACTTACCTGGTGAGTATAATGTTAGTGCTACTTTTAATGTTGCTGATTTGTCTCCTTTTGATTTTGATGAAGGCGTTGATTCGAGGTCGAATCCTTTCAAAGAGGGGGGGAATGATGCAACCAAAGATGCATCTAAGTCAACTAGCATGGATCCACTAGCCTATGGAGGACCGATGACACGAGCAAGGAGTAAAAGGTTCAAGCAAGCCTTAAATTCTTACTTGGAGCATGTTTTGAAGATGGCTAATGATGGTGCTTTTAATGAAGATAACAACGCCTTGAAGATAGTGACATTAATTGCTATTAATGAAGCTTAAACTTCTGGTCATGGAACAAGGTCAAGGTCAAAGATCAGGGATCAAAGTCAACAGGCTTTCCTAGGGTTTCTAGAAGTATTGGGCCGCACATTAGGGTTTCTAGAAGCATTGGGCCGCACATTAGGGTTTCTAGAAGCATTGGGCCGCACATTAGGGTTTCTAGAAGCATTGGAGGTCTCACCTAACCCTAGGGCAGCCACCACTTATGCTTAGAGAAGGAGGCAGCCGCACATTAGAAGTCTTTTAGGGTTTGATTCTTTATTGCTTATCTCTTAGTCCTTTTTAGGGTTAGAATCATTTCAAAACTCTATAAATAGAGCTATGTATTTCGGCTAAAGGACATAAGATCAATATACATTTCTGAATGAAGTTTAATTTGAGTTGTTAACTCTTATTCCTTAATGATAGGAAATCATCATCTTAGCAACCACACACCCCAATAACTAATGAGTTATGATACATATGGAATGCAAGAAAACACCCTCCAATCAAGATGATTCCAAAACCCAAGGATCTCTTCAAGTGAAGTTAGGAAAAAAAACTAGTTCCAACAATGAAACTAGCACTTGAATTCAACTCCAAACGCCACAAACCAAGTATGATTTGATAAGTTAAGAATCAAACACAAGATTTTGGTTAGAGAACGCCACAAACTAAAAATAGTTTGATAAGTTCAAAGTTCATGCAAGAACTTAAGCAAAAACACTCACAAAGAGCAAACAAAGATTATCATTCAAAATTCTGTTTCTACAAATGAATTTGGCTTTGATATTTATAGCCAAAACAAGACAAAGAAACCTAAATGGATGTCTTTTGAGCTTCCCCACGTTTCCCCCTTTAATTCCCCTTAAAACTTATTAAAAGTGGCTGTTTTTACATTGATGTCACTCATTTTTGTAACTCCCAAATGACAACTAATTATGTGCATCCATTTTGTAACTCCAAATTATGACTAATTATGTGCATCTATTTTGTAACTCTAAAAGACAACTAATCACACCATAACTTAAGAAAAACCTAATAAAATGAAAATAAAAAAAAGGCTTCAAATGAATCTTATTGGACCTATGAGTTCAGCCCAAACTTATTGCACTAAATTGATGATTTTGGATCCTTTTTGCAATCCTAAATCTTGGACTGAGCCTTGTTGTGTTTGAACACTCCAAATGTCTTTAATTAAGCCCAACAAAGCTTCTTGCATACTTTTGGACTTGGATCTTGTCATTGGACCTCCTTGAAAGCTTAAAGGATCATTTGTAATTCTTGTCTTTATTGCATCATTCCCTCTCTCCCTCGTAAGGATTCGTCCCTCGAATCAGCCTCATTGTCAACTTCATCACCTACATCAAATAAAGAAAGATCAGCAACATTAAAAGAAGCACTCACATTGCCATACTCACTTGGCAAATCTATCTTATAGGCATTGTCATTAATTCTTTCAAGAACTTGGAATGGCCCATCCCCTCTTGGCATTAATTTAGACTTCCTTTGGCTTGGAAATCTTTCCTTTCTCAAATGTACCCAAACCCAGTCACCCGGTTCAAATACAACTTTCTTTCTCCCCTTGTTGTGTTGCTTTTGATATTGTTGATTTCTTTTCTCTATTTGAGTACGCACATTCTCATGTAAGCTTTTAACAAATTCAGCTTTTTGCTTGCCTTCAAAATTAGCCTTATCAATGGGTACCATGAAAACTCCTAACATCATGCACACTAGTAGGTTTTGTCCACTCTCTAATTACTTTTACTTTTTCTTGATCAACATGAATTCCCTTGTCATTAACAATATATCCAAGAAAAGTAATTTCATTAGTGCAGAAAGTGCATTTCTTAAGATTAGCATATAATGTCTCTTGCCTTAACACATCAAAAACCAGCTTTAAGTGTATTACATGCTCATCTAAAGATTTGCTATACACAAGAATATCATCAAAATAAACCACTACAAACTTTCCAATGAAAGCGCGCAAAACATGATTCATCAATCGCATAAAAGTACTTGGAGCATTAGTTAAACCAAACGGCATGACTAACCACTCATATAATCCATGTTTAGTTTTGAAAGCGGTTTTCCATTCATCACCCTCACGCATTCTTATTTGATGATATCCAGATTTTAAATCCACTTTAGAAAACACACAAGCACCGTGCAATTCATCCAACATGTCATCTAGCCTAGGTATAGGATGGCGATACTTTACCGTTATTTTGTTGACGTACGACAATCAACACACATTCTCCATGAACTATCTTTCTTAGGCACTAAAATTACAGGAACCGCACAAGGACTCATGCTTTCTCTTACGTACCCCTTATCCATAAGCTCACTCACTTGCCTTTGGATTTCTTTTGTCTCCTCCGGGTTGCATCTATATGCTGGCCTATTAGGTATGCTTGCACCCGGAATGAAATCAATTTGATGTTCAATTCCCTCGAATTGGTGGTAATCCTTTAGGCACATCTTCGGGAAAAAGCTCTTCATATTCCTGCAAAAGCTCAAGAACAACACAAGGCAAATCCTTATTAAGATCATTAGAAATCATCAAAACTTCCTTGTACATGAGTACAAGTAAGGGCTGCCTCAAGGTTAGTGTTCTCCTCACATCACTTGGCTTTGCATACACATTCATCTTTCTTTCACTCTCATCTCCCTTGTTTTCTCTCACCTTGTGTTTCCCATTACACTCACTTTTACCACTTACCTCACCTTTTTCTTTTTTCACTATTTCTTGCTCCCTCCCCTGATATTCCCCATATGAAGATTCAAGCTCTTCATATTGTTGTTTAATTCTCACTTGATCATCAAAAATGGCCTTGGGAGGTAATGGTCCAAGATTGAACTTTTGTCCATCAATAGTCAAGGAATATCGATTCTTGAACCCATCATAAATCACACGCCTATCATATTGCCAAGGTCTTCCCAATAAAACATGTCCGGCATACATGGGCCGTAGCCATATTGCTTCACAATGTCCAAACAAGCGGGCAATGGTGGCTAGAGACCATGGGGAGATTGAAACAGCAAGTGAAGAGAGTGATAATGATGATGAGATACCACAATTGGAAGACGGCAGCGATGATTGCCGAGAGCTGTTCATGCTATAATCCTCATGCTGTAAACTCAAGGAGAATATCCTTACTCAAGGTAAGAGAGTTTCTTTAAGCTAAGACCAAAGAGGCACCTCGCCATGGGGGTCTTTCTGCTTCTTTGAAACTCGAATAGCCGAGTTTAGTCGAGTTAGCCCTTTTGGATTATAACAGAAACAGATCGTAGCAACAGCTAATTCATTGCCATAGGATAGAGAAGAAGAATAGAGAGAAATTAGAAAGCCATGAAAGATAAGAGAAAGATAAGTGTTTATTCCTTACACAACCTGAATTACAAGAGAGACGAACCCTCCTTTATATAAGAGAAGGGGAAACGTCAAGATAAACTTACAAACCACAAACTCTTGCCACCTGGCAAGACTACTATGCTTAATGCATGCGCATTAGCAAGTTATGAAAGGAATATATTCCTTTTCATAAAGAAGTAAAACATGTGACATAAAAAGCCAAAATATCTACTTTAAGTACAATAATATAGAGCATCTTCTTAGTGGAGCATCTTGCTTTTTGTGAGTGGCTTATCTGATCATCACCAAATACACTTATTGGTGGGTCCATGTTCTGAGTAGTCTTCATCAGAGTCGTTTGACTCACTTATACCATAATTATGACGCATGCGTCGTGATGGGCCAGGTGTGTCAGATGAATAGCATCGAGGAGATTTTCGAGATATTTCTTGAGACAATAATTGAGAATCTGATGGAGGAGGTTCTTCTGGTTGTGACCATGGCTCTAGGAAAGCTGGGTTGATCTCCATTGATGATGTGGCTTCATTTTGATGACTGGATGAGGTTGAAGGTGTTGAAGAAGTAGGAGAAATTAGTCTTTGATCTGAGGGTCTCCTGTGCATGCTGATTACTGGAAATGCTTCATTAGTTGAATGATTGAGTTCATTTCCCTTATGAAGTAAAGCATGTTTGATAGTGAAAGGCATTTCTTCAAAGCGACCATGGAAGGTTTTCCAGGAAGTGATGGTTGTTGAGACAGTGTCCTCTTTATTGTGTTGCTGGTGAAGAAAGAGGATAGTGGAGGCCTGCTTGATGAACTAATCTTCTGAGACGATGTTGCCATGCATGATGGTTTTCAAATAACAAAAAAAACTGCCAGGCAGGATGTGACTTATTTTCTTCCCTATGCAAAAACCATAAGGTCTGTAGTAATGGGAGTTCTACGGGAAGATGATATAGACATGTAAGATACCAAAGGTACCAGAATTGCTCAGATGTTGAGGGAAATGTCTCTGTTATGGTAGGAAAAAGTCTCCATAGAAATGAAGTAGCAAAGTGTTCTGGATGAGGCACAACATCTTTATAAAAGGCTAAAATGCGTCTGTAAATCCAAAGTTCGAATTCAAGAATAGACAGGTTGGCTGGTTGATCTGGGTGTGTGGTTCGATGGCTAAACTGAGCCATAAAGATAAAGAAAGAAGGACTAGGGAGATTTGTGAAGGGCTTGGAGAGGCGAGATAAGAAATCAGGAATGAGGTTCTTGTTGCCTTGGATGTGTTGAACTTCAAAATCATACAGAGAGAACCAATCTTTTAGGCGGAGAAGCTGTTTATCAGGAATCTGGCGACCTTTGAACTCCAGAATGCGAGGAAAATTGGAGTTGTCCATTCTGACAATGAAATGTCTTGAAGCAAGGAAGAACTCGCATTTTTGAATTGCATACTTAACCGCCAAAATCTCTTTTATGTTGGAATGATAATGAAGCTCAACATCTTTAAACGCCTACGATACATATTTGCATAATGATTCTTTTTTGTCTTGTTCTTGCAGAAGAAGGGCACCCCAAGCAAAGTCACTAGCATCAGTTTGCATAATCAACTGTGCATCATCAACAGGAATAGAGAGTGCAGGAGTCTTTTGGGCCAATGGTTTTAGCAGTTTAACTGCTTCAGTATGGGCTTGGGCCCATGGGCTAGCATCCTTTTTTAGTTGAGCAGTTAGGACCTTTGTATGGGCTGAGGCCTTTGGAATAAAATCCCGAATGTAATTGATTATGCCCAGAAATTGTTGAACTTGTCTTTTTGATAGATTCTCATCGGGAAAATGCCTCAGTTCTTGGGCCAAATGAGGGCCTGCTTCATATTGCCCGTTCTTCAATTTCAGGCCAAGAAAATCCATTTCAGATTGCCCAATATATGATTTCTTTTCTGAGAGCATTATACCGTACGAATGAACCAAGCTGTGAAAACGCTGAAGAAGCTCTTCATGTTCCTTGACAGTTTTTGAAAAAAGGAGAATATCATCTATATAGATGATACACGTATCCAGAAGTGGCTCAAAAATCCAGATCATTGCCCTTTGAAAGATAGAAGGAGCCGTTTTAAGGCCAAAGGGCATGACGGTCCACTGATATTGTGCGTCTGGAATACAGAAAGCAGTCTTATATCTGTCATCTGGATGAATGCCTAACTGCCAAAACCCTAACTTTAAGTCAAACTTTGAGAAGAGAGTCGCTCCTTGAAGACGAACTAGTAGGGAAGAGATTTTCGGAATTGGGAACTTATCATCTGAAAGAAAATGATTTAAAGGCTTATAGTCAATCACAAGCCTTTTCTTTCCCCTTATCTTTTCTGTTCGTTTTTCCACATAGAATGCTTGACATGCCCAAGGAGACTGGGTTGGTTCAATTAAACCTGAGACAGATCTGAATCTGAAACATACGACTCTTATGAGGCAGTTGAGGTAGGGGTTGTGAGAAGGAGGATGGAGATTTAGAGGATACCCTTTTTGCTGGCTTTGATGCTCTGGGCACTAAATCTGAAACTGTGGCATATTGTTTGAAAGGCACAACCGAAGACATAAAAGGATAAGATGTAGAAATAGGAAAATTGAGTGGAGAGGAGACAGGATGTTTTGTAGGATAAAGATCTCTCTCTATTTCTCTGAGCTGCTCCTTCAGCCTTAAGATTTCTCTCTCCTATGGGAGGTGAGCTCTTGGTGGCTAAGCGCACACTAAGTGTTAAGGACCTCCAAGGATTAGAACCACGAACCCTAATGATTATGAACCCGTGAATTACTATCTTAGAAACCCAAGAACAAATTAAGTTTCAAAACCCAAGAACCGCTTAAATCAGATTGCAAGGTATGGTTGATCAACATCAGAACCTAAAGAAAACTAAGTTCTTTAAACCCTAACCCTTAACACGCCACAAGGATAGATCAATTCCTTGATAAGTGGTTTATGCATTCAACAAGAATTCAAGAATTCAAGCAAATATGCAAAGGAAACAACTACTATAACTTTATCAAAATTCGAATTCCAAAACACAACTTAAGGGGCGTTTTTATAGCCACCTAACATAAGAAACCCTAGTAAAACTATTAACCCTAGCTGCCACATAAGAAAAATAGGCAATAACATTGTTCTGAACTTAAAGAAGAGATTTCAGCCCAAATATTAGCCCACATTAGTCTTCATGTATTTGGACTTGCAAAATATTAAATAAAGCCCATTCATATGTGTCTTTACTTGGGCCTATCCTAGCATGACCAATTGGGCTTCCTTGACTAGTCCGATCTTGCATATAGCCAATTAAGGCTTCTTGTAGCTTCTTGGACCTTGACCTTGTAATTGGGCCTTGTAGCATGCTCAATGGATCCTTAGCTTTATCTTTGGTTTTCTTGTTGTCCTCTCCATCAAGTCCATCTTTAAGCTTGGCCATGTCCATATCATTCCCTCCTTCTTTAGGATGATTCGTCCTCGAATCAAGTTGATCACCTTGCACTCTCTCATTTTCATGCATTTGTGCCGCGGGTATTACCGGTAGTTGGCACATTATTACCTCCACTAGAACCACTTGACATGCTGCAATAAAAGTTAGTATGCAATAATAATAAAAAAAAAAAATCGAAGGAAATTAAGGACCTCACCAACACTCCCTCACGTGTTTACTCTCAATTAATGGGGATGGTCACTCGTGTTTTGCACAATCAAGAATGATCACACAAGGCTGAAAACTCACACCACTCAGCTTGTTTTCAAGGATTCTTATGTGAATCAATAACCACACATCAAGTTATTTCACTATGCTTGCAATGCGCCAAGAATTATGATCTAAAAAGCTTAGTTGAGGCAAAACGCAAAGTCAAGAAAAAAAGAAAAGAAAAGAAGGAACAGTAACAAGAACAAGTGTTTAATGAATCAAGAACAATGAAGAACTCAAAAAGAATTAATGGGCATGTAAAAGGAACGAAAATAAGGTGAAAGAAACAAGAAATTAAGTTCAAGAACCAAGCAATCAAGTTTCAACCCGAATGGAAATCTCTAACCAAACAGCATTGGAAACAAGCTCAAGAACGAATTAAAACTTCAATTTGATGTATAAGACATGTAAGGAACAGATTTAGAAGTAAAAATCACAAAGAAGGTTGATCAAGAAGGAAGGTTACCTCTATATGCTTTAAATGTGTTAAATCTGCCCAAACTCAAAAGACACACAAAGAGGAGAATAAATGAAGGACAAAAACGAATTTAGAGCTGAATCAATTCAAATAAGATGGTATGTATAGGGCTCAGGTCATTGGAATTTAATGTCCCTTTGAATCTTCCCAAACAGCCACCAAATCCTTATTTATGTAGGATTATGAAAATCTCCCTAAACCTTTTAACAACCCTAATATCTATATAATCACCCCAAGAACAATGATTTCAACACCAAATACGTTTTTTTTCCACTAACAAAGACAATCAAACCAATCAGACCTATTCCTTTTTTTTCTTTTTTGGCTAATTCAGATCTGATATTTTTCTTTTCTTGTTTCGTTTTTTTTTTTTTTTTTGAATCAGAATCAAAAACTACAAGAATCAAGAACTAAACAATGTAGATCTCAAGAATACCAAGAATACTTCAAGAACAATATCAAGAACTCAAGGAAAACAAACAATAACTTAAAGAAAAGGGATAAATAACCTGATTTAAGAGCCAAAGCTCTGATACCAAATGTTAAGAACCTCCAAGGATTAGAACCACGAACCCTAATGATTATGAACCCGTGAATTACTATCTTAGAAACCCAAGAACAAATTAAGTTTCAAAACCCAAGAACCGCTTAAATCAGATTGCAAGGTATGGTTGATCAAGATCAGAACCTAAAGAAAACTAAGTTCTTTAAACCCTAACCCTTAACACGCCACAAGGATAGATCAATTCTGATATGGACATGGCCAAGCTTAAAGATGGACTTGATGGAGAGGACAACAAGAAAACCAAAGATAAAGCTAAGGATCCATTGAGCATGCTACAAGGCCCAATTACAAGGTCAAGGTCCAAGAAGCCTTAATTGGCTATATGCAAGATCGGGCTAGTCAAGGAAGCCCAATTGGTCATGCTAGAATAGGCCCAAGTAAAGACACATCTGAATGGGCTTTATTTAATGTTTTGCAAGTCCAAATACATGAAGACTAATGTGGGCTAATATTTGGGCTGAAATCTCTTCTTTAAGTTCAGAACAATGTTATTGCCTATTTTTCTTATGTGGCAGCTAGGGTTAATAGTTTTACTAGGGTTTATTATGTTAGGTGGCTATAAAAACGCCCCTTAAGTTGTGTTTTGGAAAAGAATTCGAATTTTGATAAAATTATAGTAGTTGTTTCCTTTGCATATTTGCTTGAATTCTTGAATTCTTGTTGAATGCATAAACCACTTATCAAGGAATTGATCTATCCTTGTGGCGTGTTAAGGGTTAGGGTTTAAAGAACTTAGTTTTCTTTAGGTTCTGATCTTGATCAACCATACCTTGCAATCTGATTTAAGCGGTTCTTGGTTTTGAAACTTAATTTGTTCTTGGGTTTCTAAGATAGTAATTCACGGGTTCATAATCATTAGGGTTCGTGGTTCTAATCCTTGGAGGTTCTTAACATTTGGTATCAGAGCTTTGGCTCTTAAATCAGGTTATTTTTCCCTTTTCTTTGAGTTATTGTTTGTTTTCCTTGAGTTCTTGATATTGTTCTTGAAGTATTCTTGGTATTCTTGAGATCTACATTGTTTAGTTCTTGATTCTTGTAGTTTTTGATTCTGATTCAAAAAAAAAACAAAACAAAACAAGAAAAGAAAAATATCAGATCCGAATTAGCAAAAAAAAAAAACAAAAGAAAGGAATAGATCTGATTGGTTTGATTGTCTTTGTTAGTGGAAGAAACGTATTTGGTATTGAAATCATTGTTCTTGGGGTGATTACATAGATATTAGGGTTGTTAAAAGGTTTAGGGAGATTTTCACAATCCTACATAAATAAGGATTTGGTGGCTGTTTGGGAAGATTCAAAGGGACATTAAATTCCAATGACCTGAGCCCTATACATACCATCTTATTTGAATTGATTCAGCTCTAAATTCGTTTTTGTCCTTCATTTATTCTCCTCTTTGTGTGTCTTTTGAGTTTGGGCAGATTTGACACATTTTGAAGCATAAAGAGGTAACCTTCTTTCTTGATCAACCTTCTTTGTGATTTTTGCTTCCTAAATCCGTTCCTTCTTTTTCCTATTTCAAGCTGAACTGTATCTTTCTTGTTTCTTACATCTAGATTGTTTCTTCATATGTCATTTGCATCCGTTTGAAGTTTTCGCTTGTTTGCAGTCCTAATTTTATTGAAAGCGTGACTAATTGTTTAATTTTCTTGACTTTTGCGTTTTTGCCTCAACTAAGCTTTTTAGATCATAATTCTTGGTGCATTACAAGCATAGTGAAATAACTTGATGTGTGGTTATTGATTCACATAAGAATCCTTGAAAACAAGCTGAGTGGTGTGAGTTTTCAGCCTTGTGTGATTATTCTTGATTGTGCGAAACACGAGTGACCATCCCCATTAATTGAGAGTAAACACGTGAGGGAGTGTTGGTGAGGTCCTTAATTTCCTTTGATTTATTTTTTTTTCTTTATTGCATACTAACTCTTATTGCAGCATGCCAAGTGGTTCTAGTGGAGGTAATAATGTGCCAACTACCGGCATACCCACAGCACAAATGCATGAAAATGAGAGGGTGCAACGGAGCATAAGAAATATGAATGAGCAAATGGAGAGGTTGCAACTTGACATGGCAGCCCAACGAAGGGAAATGGCAACCAATCAACAAGCCATTATGGACCAAATTAATGCACTTGCCCGAGGTCTGGGAAATAGGCTTGATGAAGGGGGGAATGTGCAAGGTAATCATGGGCAGCCAATTGGGGTGAATGAGGATGACTTTGATGAGGGTTTTGAGGAGTATGATAATGCAGCCTATGGTAGGGTTGGTAGAGGCCTGGGTAGAGGAGCTAGGAGATACCAAAATCTTGGTAAAGGTAGAGCACACTTTGGTGGTGAGTTTGGTGGTTATGGGAACTATGATGATGTTGATAGGAACTTGGGTAGTATCAAACTTAGTATTCCTACCTTCTTGGAGAAAACTGATCCGGAGGCATATTTGGAGTGGGAAAAGCGAGTTGACCTTATCTTTGATTGCCATAACTTTTCAGAGGAGAAAAAGGTGAAATTGGTGGTTACCCAATTTAGTGATTATGCTATAGTTTGGTGGGATCAGTTGGTGGTTAGTAGGAGGAGGAACATGGAAGAGCCTATTGGTAGTTGGATTGCACTCAAAACTATCATGAGAAGGCGTTTTGTACCCAGACATTACCATAGGGAGTTACATCAAAGACTCCAATCTTTGAGGCAAGGTACAAGGAGTGTTGAGGATTTTTATAAGGAGATGGAAATGCTCATGACTAGGGCTGATTTGGATGAGGATAGAGAAGCTACCATGGCACGATTCATTGGTGGGCTTAATAAGGAGATTGCTGATAGGGTAGAGTTGCAACATTATGTGGAGCTTGAGGTTAGTCCACCTTGCAATTAAGGTGGAAAGCAACTAAAACCTAGAGGACAAGGTTTGAATATAAGGGCACTTGAGTGGGAGGCCACATTGGTCTAATTCTTGGAAAGGAGGTAAGAAAGGTGATGATAAGGTTATTCCAATGACAACAAAGGGAAAAGCATTTCAGGCAATAAAGACACATCTAAACCCGAAATTAACAAAGAAAAGAATAGATGTGTCTTTATTGCCTGAAATGCTTTTCCCTTGTTGTCATTGGAATAACCTTATCATCACCTTCTTACCTCCTTCCAAGAATTAGACCAATGTGGCCTCCCACCAAGTGCCCTTATATTCAAACCTTGCTGTCCCTCTAGGTTTTAGTTGCTTTTCCACCTTAATTGCAAGGTGAACTAACTCCTCAAGCTCCACATAATGTTGCAACTCTACCCTATCAGAGCTTAAGTCCTTGTGCTAATGGGGCTGTTTCTGCTGATTTTTATGTGTTTGAGGGATTTCTTTTCAAGAAAAATCGCCTTTGTATTCCTAATTGTTCTTTGCGGGCTGTATTGGTTAGGGAAGCACATGGGGGCGGTTTAATGGGTCATTTTGGGGTGCAAAAGACTTATGATATTCTGATTGAGCATTTTTATTGGCCATGCATGAAACGTGATGTGCATAGAATTTGTGGTCAATGCATTGTGTGTTTGAAAGCTAAGTCCAAACTGCAACCCCATGGGTTATATACACCTTTACCTATTCCTGATGTTCCTTGGACAGATTTGTCTATGGACTTTGTGCTTGGTTTGCCGAGATCTAGGAAAGGTAGAGATAGTATATTTGTTGTTGTGGATAGGTTTAGTAAAATGGCTCACTTTATCCCTTGCCATAAAAGTGATGATGCTGTCCATATTGCTGATTTGTTTCTTAGAGAAGTTGTGCGTTTGCATGGAGTACCTAAGACCATTGTTAGTGATAGAGATGTTAAATTTCTAAGTCACTTTTGGCGTGTGCTATGGGGTAAGTTAGGAACTAAATTGCTTTATTCTACTACTTGCCATCCACGTATGATGGACAAACTGAAGTTGTGAATAGGACTTTGATTCAATTGCTTCGTGCTTTGATTTCTAGGAATTTAAAATCTTGGGAGGATTTGTTGCCATATGTTGAATTTGCATATAATAGAGCTGTTCATAGCACTACACACACTTCACCATTTGAAATTGTATATGGTTTTAATCCTTTAACTCCTATTGATTTGATTCCTTTGCCTCTTAACAAGCTTGTTAGTGTTGAAGGTTCTTCTAAGGCAGATTTGGTTAAAAAGCTACACAAACAAGTTAAAGAGAGAATTGAGAAGCAAAATGCAAAAGTGGCCGAGAGGGTTAATAAAGGACGAATTCCAATGGTATTCCAACCCTGGAGATTGGGTTTGGGTGCATTTTCGCAAAGAAAGGTTCCCAAATCAAAGAAAGTCTAAACTAAGTCCGAGGGGTGATGGTCCATTTCAAGTCCTTGAGAGGATCAATGACAATGCCTACAAGATTGATTTGAAAGGTGAGTATAATGTGAGTGGTACATTTAATGTAGCTGATTTGAGTCCTTTTGATGTAGGTGATGAACTTGATTCGAGGACGAATCATCCTAAAGAAGGAGGGAATGATATGGACATGGCCAAGCTTAAAGATGGACTTGATGGAGAGGACAACAAGAAAACCAAAGATAAAGCTAAGGATCCATTGAGCATGCTACAAGGCCCAATTACAAGGTCAAGGTCCAAGAAGCCTTAATTGGCTATATGCAAGATCGGGCTAGTCAAGGAAGCCCAATTGGTCATGCTAGGATAGGCCCAAGTAAAGACACATCTGAATGGGCTTTATTTAATGTTTTGCAAGTCCAAATACATGAAGACTAATATGGGCTAATATTTGGGCTGAAATCTCTTCTTTAAGTTCAGAACAATGTTATTGCCTATTTTTCTTATGTGGCAGCTAGGGTTAATAGTTTTACTAGGGTTTATTATGTTAGGTGGCTATAAAAACGCCCCTTAAGTTGTGTTTTGGAAAAAGAATTCGAATTTTGATAAAATTATAGTAGTTGTTTCCTTTGCATATTTGCTTGAATTCTTGAATTCTTGTTGAATGCATAAACTACTTATCAAGGAATTGATCTATCCTTGTGGCGTGTTAAGGGTTAGGGTTTAAAGAACTTAGTTTTCTTTAGGTTCTGATCTTGATCAACCATACCTTGCAATCTGATTTAAGCGGTTCTTGGGTTTTGAAACTCAATTTGTTCTTGGGTTTCTAAGATAGTAATTCACGGGTTCATAATCATTAGGGTTCGTGGTTCTAATCCTTGGAGGTTCTTAACAAGAGGACAACAAGAAAACCAAAGATAAAGCTAAGGATCTATTGAGCATGCTACAAGGCCCAATTACAAGGTCAAGGTCCAAGAAGCTACTGCTTTGATGGACAGCAGGTGATCACTCTAAATAGCGTAAATAGAGTGAAGGGTAAAGATCTCTTTCTATTTCCCGGAGCTGCTCTTTCAGCCTCAAGATCCTATAATCCTCATGCTGTAAACTCAAGGAGGATATCCTTACTCAAGGCAAGAGAGTTTCTTTAAGCTAAGACCAAAGAGGCACCTCGCCATGGGGGTCTTTCTGCTTCTTTGAAACTCGAATAGCCGAGTTAGTCGAGTTAGCCCTTTGGATTATAACAGAAATGTGATCGTAGCAACAGCTAATTCATTGCCATAGGATAGAGAAGAAGAATAGAGAGAAATTAGAAAGCCATGAAAGATAAGAGAAAGATAAGTGTTTATTCCTTACACCACTTGTCTTACAAGAGAGACGAATCCTCCTTTATATAGGATAAGAGGAACTCTCTCAAAATACACGCTAACCCTAAGAGATTGCCATCTGGCAATCTTATCTTACATGACTCTCAATCCTTATCTCTTAATTACACATGTGAAGGAATATATTCCTTCTTACAAGACTCCAAAACATGCTGACTTACAAGACTCCAAACGACTTAATAATGGAGACCCTAATAATGACATATAAGGCCAAACGACTTTAATAATGGAGACCCTAATAATGACATCTAAGGCCAAACGACTTTAATAATGGAGACCCTAATAATGACATATAAGGCCAAAACATGTAAGGCCAAACGATTCTTAATGATGGGGATCATAATATAGAATCTTGCTGTTGGGAGTGCATAATGACATCACTTGTCTTGTCTGTTTGTGGACCCACACTCTGAGTAGTTGTCATCAGAATCATCTGAGTCACTATCTCTATAGCTTCGACGCCTTCTTCTTGGTGGGTTGGGCCTGCTAGTTGGACAAGGCCTAGAAGGCCTTAAAGGTGTCATTTGGGCCAAAAGCTGTGAGGCTGGGAGAAGAGATTCTTCTAGTTGTGACCATGGTTCCTGAAAGGCTGGATTCATTGACATTGAAGACGTAACTTCAGATTGTTGTCTAGCTGGAGATGACTGTATTGAAGAAGTAGAAGTGAACAGCCGTCTTTGATTCGAGGATTGTCTTTGCATGTTGATGACTGGAATCACCTCATTAGCTGTATGATTTAGCTCATTCCCTTTGTGAAGTAAAGCATGTTTAATGACAAGGGGCATCTCTTCAAAATGTCCGGGGAGAGTTCTCCATTCTGTAATGTCCGCTGAAACAGTGTCATTTGAGTTGTGTCGCTGATGGAGAAAGAGGATGGTATGGTAGGTCAAAGCCTTATCATGGTCCGCCATGTGGAGAAGACCTGCTTGGTTCACCAACCTTCCGAGCCTGTATTGCCATGCCTGTTGATTGTCAAATAGTAGGAAAAATTGCCGGGCTGGATGTGACTCATTCTCTTCTCCGTGTAAGAACCATAAGGTTTGTAATAATGGTAGTTCTACGGGGAAGATGATACAGACATGTGAGTACCGAGATACGGAAGCTGTTCGAAGTTGAAGGAAACGTTTCTGTAATAGTGGGGAAAAGTTTCCAAGGGAATGAGGCGGAAAAGTCTTCCGGATTTGGTACGATAGTCGATAGAAGGCTAAGATACGTCTATAGACCTAAAGTTCAAATTCTTGCATAGACATACCTTCAGGTTGATTTGGGTGCATGATCTTGGGACTAAATTGTGCCATAAAGATGAAGAAAGAAGGACTAGGAGGATCCATAAAAGATTTGGATAATCGGGATAGAAAGTCAGGATGAGATTTTTATCACCTTGAATGTGTTGTATTTCAAAATCATATTGGGAGAACCACTCTTTCAAAGTGGCAGTTGTTTATCGAGGATTTGTCGTCCCTTGAATTCCGAATGCGAGGGAAATTAGAATTGTCCATTCTAATTATAAAATGTCTTGAGGCCACAAAGAATTCGCACTTCTGAATTGCATATTTTACCGCCAGAATCTCCTTAATATTTGAATGATAATGAAGTTCACTGTCCTTGAATTGTCCTGACACGTGTCTGCATAGTGACTCCTTATTTTCCTGTTTTTGGAGGAGAATAGCACCCCAAGCGTAGTCACTTGCATCAATCTGAAGAATCAGCTGTGCGTCATCAGCAGGAATAGTGAGGGCTGGAGTCTTTTGGGCCAGCTGTTTTAATATCTTAACAGCTTCGGTGATGGGCACGAGTCCATGGGCCCGCATTTTTCTTTAACTGTGCAGTCAGGGCCTTTGTATGGGCCGCGGCCTTTGGAATAAAGTCTCGCATGTAATTGATGATCCCCAGAAACTGTTGGATCTGTATTTTGGATAGATTTTCACTGGGGAAATGCCGCAATTCTTGAGCTAAATGTGAGGCTGCTTCATACTGCCCATTTTTTAACTTGAGCCCAAGAAAGTCAACTTCGATCATCCAATGTAAGACTTTTTTCCGAAAGCATTATCCCGTAGGAATGGACTAAACTGTGAAATCTTCTGAGAAGATCATCATGCTCTTTAGCTGACTTTGAGAAAAGTAGGATATCATCGATGTAAATATGCAAGTATCCAGGATTGATTCAAAAATTCGGACCATCGCCTTCTGGAAGATGGAAGGAGCTGTTTTAAGCCCAAAAGGTATACGATCCATTATGGTACCGAGCATCACGGGATGCGAAGCGGTCTTGTATCTTTCTTCAGGGTGAATACCCAACTGCCAGAATCCTGACTTCAGATCGAACTTAGAGAAATAGGTTGCTCCTTGAAGACGAATCAATAGAGAAGAGATTTTAGGAATTGGAAATTTGTCATCCGAAAGAAAATGATTCAGGGGCTTGTAATCAATTACGAGCCTTTTCTTTCCCTCTTAGTTTTTCCGATCTCTTTCTACATAGAATGCTTGGCATGCCCAAGGAGACCGTGTAGGTTCTATCAAGCCTTGCTGAAGAAGTTCTTGGCATTCCTGTCTTGCTAAAGCCAAATCAGATGGAGACATCCCAGGATGGCTGGCTCTAGTAGGGTTGACATCTTCATTTAATTTGAAGGGGAGAGTGATGAAGAAGTCCGGGTTCTTGTATAGTGGAAAAGGGTGAAAGAAGTTTCTATGAGAATCAGCACAGCATGGTATGAACAACCCCTTTAAATGAGCAAAGTCCAGAGGGACTTCGCAATGGAGAACTGGTTGGGATTTTGAGTATAAGGGAGAAATTCTCGCTTATACTTAAGCCCTGTTGGCAGGATTTGTAATTTTCCTGCCGCATGATAAGTATCAAACCCAACTAAAAGATCTCTTCCAAACAGATAGGATCCAATGGCGTGGATCCATACAATACCGGGAAGAACTCGTATTCCAATCTTTGTTTAGAGACCATTGTAGTCCGAAAACTTTTGCCATCCTGCCGTCGTGAAGTGATAAATCCTTTTTTCCATGCTGAACTAGGCAGAGCATCGGATTTAACATCGTACAATGAGATCCCGTATCCATCAAAGCGAGTAACAAGGATAGGTTTTTCATATTTGCCGGGTAAGACATGGATGGATACCAATGGTGTAGGATGAATAGGTTGTGCTGATGTGACTTCCGGTGAAGATGGATTTTCCATACTTCCGGAGAAGTAGGAATGAATAATGATGTAGAAGAAGAGGAGCTGGTTTGAACTGGTGTAGGTATTTTCTTTGGAGAAGGTATCTCGGGAAACAAGGTAAGATATATCTCGCAAGGATATAATCGGGAGAAGGTAGAGGTTGTAGCCATTGTAAATCCCTCGGAAATTGGTGGAAGGTCCGCGGTTCTTGTTTTATTTGGAGAGCAGGACCAATAGTAAGAATAGATGTTTCTTCGTCTGAAGAATTTTCATCATCCTGTGCTGTTGTCCGAGTACGGAATGGCAAATAGAGTCCGAGAAGACGCCATTTCTTCTTCCGAGAAAAGAGACTCAAGATCATGATCGGATAGATCTTCCGAACATGAATCTTTTAATTGATGAAGAAGAGCAACAGTTTGGTTCGGCTTGTTAGGGCATTTCTTTGCATAATGCCCTCTTGGCCACAGATGTAGCACCGATCTGTTTTCCGGCTTGTTTGTCGATTTCCTTTTGAACCAGCCGTATCTTCCTTCCCTTTCTCCGCTTGTAATGAGAAGATTCCTTTGAATGAGAAGAAAAATGTTTATTCTTCTTTGATCTGCGCAGTCAGCGAGTCTTCTCTTTGCATTTGATTTGGAGATAATCTCACATTGCATAAGTTTCTTAGCAATGCTTCTCCTTTTGCAATTTTTTTGAAAAGTTTCTGCTGTTCACACATCTTGTCTAGAGTGGCCAGGGTAAATTGCCAGATTTCTCCAAGAGAAATATGAGTGATATCTCTATGAGTTTCTGTCATCATGCGTTGAATTTCAGGGTGCATTTCTTCAGGCAGAGAGCTGACAAAAGTATATTTGAGATCATCACTATTGGGCCCGGCGAGTTCATAATAGAGTTTGGACATATGAACATAGTGAACTTCTAGATCATTTCTTTTCATAGAACAGCATTTGCGATCAAAGTACTCTTGTTTTCTTTGTCTGAAAATTAAATTGTAGTCTCCTAGAAACTGTTGATGGATTTGTGCCAGAGCTTGAGTGATAGAACCAAGTTGAACAAATTGAAGCTGCTGGTATTCAGACAAGTGAGAGAACCATTCCCGTAATGTGCCAGTGAACCTTGATGTGAATTCTGTTAAGACAGCTTGGAGACTAGCTTGAGGGTTTATCATTTGGAGATCAAGCCAAGCATTGAATTCTAAGATCTTGGTACGCCATTGTGATGGAGGCACAGTATCTAAAGAGAACCAGGGACCAGAACCTGGTTTTGGCGGGAAAGGATGTTCTGGAGCAAGAGACTCTAATTCTTCAGTTTCTTCTGTAATTTCGGGCTCTTGCGGTGTATTCATCAACACATGGGGACCTTGTGTTCCAGATTCAGCTGTTGATACAGAGATATCAGTTCCTCGGTCGGAAGAGGAAGAGCTGAAGTGCTGTAATTCAAACTGAGATAGATCTGAATCTGAAATATACGACCCAGTTGAGGAGGGGGTAGACTCCGTAAAGATAGGAGGGTTTTGCTGTATAGCCATCTGTGTTTTAATAGGTCCTTTATCCTTTGAAGGCTTGGATGGAAAGGATGAGGGAGTTGAAGATGTCCTTTTTGCAGGTTTGGATGCCGGTTTGGATGCTCGAGGCACCAAGTCTGAGATAGTAGCATATTGTTTAACAGGCATAACCGTGGACATGAAAGGGTGTGGTGTAGAAATAGGAAAATTTAGTTGAGAAGAGGTAGATTGTTTAGAAGGGTAAAGATCTCTTTCTATTTCCCGGAGCTGCTCTTTCAGCCTCAAGATCTCTTTATCCTTTTGCCAGAATAAAGGTGATGTAGGCTGAGTTGCCAGGATCTGTTCCATCTCCTGCTCAAGTTTAAATAGCCTAGACGAAAGCTTCGTGTGCATCCGTAAGGCTTCTTCTCTGAATGAGGTGACATGAGCTTCTATGGAACTGGTTTTTTCATAGACTTCTGAGAGTCTATTGTCAATCTTTTCCAGATAATGATTCTGGGCAACAGCATTGTTTGTCTGCCAGTTCAAAACTTCCTCAGCAGCTGAGAGAGGGGCCAAACTGCCTGCAGGTTGGACTGTATCCTTCACAATAAAAGGACGGGCAGGCGCCTTGGTTTGTTCATTTTCTTTCCTCACAGCAGCTGAGAGAGGGGCCAAACTGCCTGTAGGTTGGACTGTATCCTTCACAATAAAAGGACGGGCAGGCGCCTTGGTTTGTTCATTTTCTTTCCTCACCAGAGGAGGAAATTCTTCTGAGTTGACCATAAAACATGGCACTGCGACAGACTCTGGGATCTTTACTGGCTCAAAAGAACAGGAGCAAACCACTGGAGGAGGAGCGAGAATTTCTCCCTTATACTCAAAATTCCAACCAGTTCTCCATTGCAGAAGTCCCTCTGGACTTTGCTCATTTAAAGGGGTTGTTCATACCATGCTGTGCTGATTCTCATAGAAACTTCTTTCACCCTTTTCCACTATACAAGAACCCAGACTTCTTCATCACTCTCCCCTTCAAATTAAATGAAGATGTCAACCCCACTAGAGCCAGCCATCCTGGGATGTCTCCATCTGATTTGGCTTTAGCAAGACAGGAATGCCAAGAACTTCTTCAGCAAGGCTTGATAGAACCTACACGGTCTCCTTGGGCATGCCAAGCATTCTATGTAGAAAAGAGATCAGAAAAACTAAGAGGAAAGAAAAGGCTCGTAATTGATTACAAGCCCCTGAATCATTTTCTTTCAGATGACAAATGCTGTTGCCCAGAATCATTATCTGGAAAAGATTGACAATAGACTCTCAGAAGTCTATGAAAAAACCAGTTCCATAGAAGCTCATGCTGAACTAGGCAGAGCATCAGGATTTAACATCGTACAATGAGATCCCGTATCCATCAAAGCAGTAACAAGGATAGGATTTTCATATTTGCCAGGTAAGACATGGATGGATACCAATGGTGTAGGAACTGCCCAAATCCAAAATTCTCTTGTCCCAATTCTCAACCCTTATGTTGTCTTCCAATGCAACCAGTCTTTTTCTAGACAACTGAGACATATTATTTCTAGACCTTCTGTCAACATAAAAGAATATGTACAGTCGTCTTCTCTTTCTCAGTGTGTTCTCTCTTCTGTTACGCCATTGTGATGGAGGCACAGTATCTAAAGAGAACTAGGGACCAGAACCTGGTTTTGGCGGGAAAGGATGTTCTGGAGCAAGAGACTCTAATTCTTCAGTTTCTTCTCATCCTTTCCATCCAAGCCTTCAAAGGATAAAGGACCTACTAAAACACAGATGGCTATACAGCAAAATCCTCCTATCTTTACGGAGTCTATCCCCTCCCCAACTGGGTCGTATATTTCAGATTCAGATCTATCTCAGTTTGAATTACAGCACTTCAGCTCTTCCTCTTCCGACCGAGGAACTGATATCTCTGTATCAACAGCACTGTGACTGCAGATCAAAGAAGAAAAAACATTTTTCTTCTCATTCAAAGGAATCTTCTCATTACAAGCAGAGAAAGGGAAGGAAGATACGCTGGTTCAAAAGGAAATCGACAAACAAGCGGAAAACAGATCGGTGCTACATCTGTGGCCAAAGAGGGCACTATGCAAGTCAAGTCTGTCAAGGTTTCATATCTATCATCATCTTCAAATCCTCATACTGTCTCTATGATTCAACCAGTACAGAGATCTTATGAGAGACCATTGTAGTCTGAAAACTTTTGCCATCTGCCGCTGTGAAGTGATAAATCCTTTTTTTCCATGCTGAACTAGGCAGAGCATCAGGATTTAACATCGTACAATGAGATCCCGTATCCATCAAAGCAGTAACAAGGATAGGTTTTTCATATTTGCCAGGTAAGACATGGATGGATACCAATGGTGTAGGATGAATAGGTTGTGCTGATGTGACTTCTGGTGAAGATGGATTTTCCATACTTTCTGGAGAAGTATCATAGAGACAGTATGAGGATTTGAAGATGATGATAGATATGAAACCTTGACAGACTTGTCAAGCTGTTTGATGAATATTGGATCTTGTTTCTGGACAGGCTGTGAGCTTTGGTGAAGCTTCTCATAATTTGTGATCCAAACAGAGGGAATGAGTGATATCTCTGTGAGTTTCTGTCATCATGCGTTGAATTTCAGGTTGCATTTCTTCAGGCAGAGAGCTGACAAAAGTATATTTGAGATCATCACTGTTGGGCCCAGCGAGTTCATAATAGAGTTTGGACATATGAACATAGTGGGCTTCTAGATCTTTTCTCTTCATGGAACAGCATTTGCGATCAAAATATTCTTGTTTCCGTTGTCTGAAGATTAAATTGTAATCACCCAAAAATTGTTGGTGAATATGCGCCAGAGCTTGAGCAACAGAACCAAGTTGAACAAATTGTATCCTTTGATACTTAGATAAATGGGAGAACCATTCTCGTAAGGTGCCAGTAAATCTTGATGTGAATTCAGTTAGGACTGCTTGGAGATTAGCCTGAGGATTTATCATCTGGAGATCAAGCCAAGCATTGAATTCTAAGATTTTATTTCTCCATTGTGATGGTGGCACTGTATCTAGAGAAAACCAAGGACCAGAGGCTGGTTTTGGAGGGAGAGAAGTTTCTGGAGCGAGGGATTCTCGATCTTCCGTCTCTTCTGTGAAGTCTGGCTCTTCTGTGAGGTCTGGTTCTTGTTGTGTGTTCATTAACACATGTGAGCCTAGTATCTAGGATTCAGCTGTGGAAACAGAGGATCTAGTTTCTTGGTCAGAAGAGTAAGAACTAGATCGTTGAAGTTCGAACTGAGACAGATCTGAATCTGAAACATACGACTCTGATGAGGCAGTTGAGGTAGGAGTTGTATGCTGTATGGCAAACTGTGGCTTTGCAGGTCCTTTGTCTTTTGTAGGTTGTGAGAAGGAGGATGGAGATTTAGAGGATACCCTTTTTGCTGGCTTTGATGCTCTGGGCACTAAATCTGAAACTGTGGCATATTGTTTGAAAGGCACAACCGAAGACATAAAAGGATGAGATGTAGAAATAGGAAAATTGAGTGGAGAGGAGACAGGATGTTTTGTAGGATAAAGATCTCTCTCTATTTCTCTAAGCTGCTCCTTCAGCCTTAAGATTTCTCTCTCCTATGGGAGGTGAGCTCTTGGTGGCTAAGCGCACACTAAGTGTTCAAATGAAGGAAGATGATACCTTGGAGCAGCAAAGAGACAACATTTTCCACACAAGATGCCATGTACAAGGTAAGACTTGTCTTGTTATTATTGATGGTGGTAGTTGTACAAATGTTGCTAGCACTTTAATGGTTGAAAAATTGGGTTTAAATCTAATTCCACATCCTAGACCTTATAAATTGTTATGGTTAAATAATTGTGGTGAGATCAAAGTGAATAAGAAAGTTGTTGTACCTTTCACAATTGGTAGATATTCAAATGAGGCGCTATGTGATGTAGTGCCAATGCATGCTGGCCATATCTTGTTAGGTAGGCCATGAGAATTTGATACAAGGGCTTTCCATGATGGCTTTCTAAATAGGTACTCATTTGTGAAGGATGGGAGAAAAGTTACTTTGACACCTCTTTCTCCTAAGGATGTGTATGATGACCAATATAAGTTGGAAAGAGAGAGGCGTGAGGCTGAAAATAACAAAAAGGAGCATGAAAACCCAAAGGGTGAGACTCAGCCTAAAGAGAAAACAAAGGCAAAGGGTAGTTTTTTAGCTAGGGAAAGTGAAGTTAGGCATGCATTTCATTCAAGTCGGATGTTATTTGTTGTTACTTATAAAGATGTATATTTGAACACTACTGAACTTGATCTTTCCTTGCCGAGTGTGTTTGCTAATCTTTTGCAGGAATTTGGTGATGTCTTTCCCGAGGAAATGCCAAGTGGATTACCTCCTCAAAGAGGGATAGAACATCAGATAGACTTCATACCCGGGGCTTCCATACCAAATAGACCAGCCTATAGAAGTAATCCAGAGGAGACAAAGGAGCTTCAAAGGCAAGTGGAAGAACTGATGTCAAAGGGGTATGTGCGTGAGAGCTTAAGTCCTTGTGCGGTTCTAGTGATTTTGGTTCCAAAGAAGGATGGCACATGGAGAATGTGTGTGGACTGCCGTGCAATCAATAAAATAACGCTTGTTAGTGTTGAAGGTTCTTCTAAGGCAGATTTGGTTAAAAAGCTACACAAACAAGTTAAAGAGAGAATTGAGAAGCAAAATGCAAAAGTGGCCGAGAGGGTTAATAAAGGACGAATTCCAATGGTATTCCAACCTAGAGATTGGGTTTGGGTGCATTTTCGCAAGGAAAGGTTCCCAAATCAAAGAAAGTCTAAACTAAGTCCGAGGGGTGATGGTCCATTTCAAGTCCTTGAGAGGATCAATGATATGGAATCAGTCCAACAAGAGGTCCATCACACAGCTCAAGTGCAAGATAATGATGCTACGGTCCATGCCTTGCTAGTGCATGAAAATGCTAAGCAAAGATCAGAACATTTCATGGGATTCTCATCAAAACAAACCTTTATTACTTGCCTTAATTGGATGGTTGAATAAAAGCTTGAAAAGGGGAATATTTGCTGCTCATTATGTTCAGTTTTTGTTGTTCATAAAGGTGGACGTTTTTGGAGTTATTCCTTACTCTATTTGCTGCTCATTATGTTCAGTTTTTGCTGTTCATAAAGGTGGACGTTTTTGGAGTTATTCTTTGTTTAATTTGCTGTTAGAATTTCAGTTTTAAGTGTGTAATAAAACCTTTGTAATCAGCCTTTAATAGCTGTTACAAAGATTTTCTTTATTTAGCACTTTTATTTGCTGTTTAATTAGGGATGTTACAAGGGAATGTGAATCCTTGTAGCTGGTCAGTTTTTAGGAGGAAGTTGAAGAGTTTATCTATGTCATGTAACTCTTCTAGTGGTTGAGTATAAATAGAACTCATGGCCAAGTGTTATAGGCATTGAGAGTTGAAAACAAATCTGATTTCTTTGTGAAATTATTCTAAGTGTTTTACTTTGTGTTTACACGCCCTTTTGCTCTTACTACTTAGTGTTTGAGAGTAGAAGTTTGAGAGTGCTTTACTTAGTATCGTGTTCTTTTATTTGTTCCCTACCATTCAAAGTACTCAAACTCATTCCAAAAACGATCCTATTCCTTTTCCACATCAATTGGTATCAGAGCTTAGGCTTTGGAGAGTGTGAGTTTCGTACAAAAAAAAAAATAGATTACGTTGCTGAAAACAGGTCTGAAGGTTTTGATTCGTATCTCCCTTGTTCCTGAAGATTTTTGAGTGTTTCTTGAGTTTAAATTGTTTTTCTCTTTGAGAGTTTTGTGATTGTAAAGTTACAAAATTTTTGAAGTCCGTTTGATATGCTACTATCTCAGACTTGGTGCCTCGAGCATCCAAACCGGCATCCAAACCTGCAAAAAGGACATCTTCAACTCCCTCTGCCAGTTCAAAACTTCCTCAGCAGCTGAGAGAGGGGCCAAACTGCCTGCAGGCGGGAAAGGATGTTCTGGAGCAAGAGACTCTAATTCTTCAGTTTCTTCTGTGATCCAAACAGAGGGAATCAACTTCTCCAGTTCTTCTCTAGGCAATTGCCTAGGAGTTTGAACTATAGTAGGAGTAAGACCACTGTCAGCTTTCTGGAGAAGTAGGAATGAATAATGATATAGAAGAAGAGGAGCTGGTTTGAACTGGTGTAGGTATTTTCAGATGGACGCCGAGAGCTGTTCATGCTATAATCCTCATGCTATAAACTCAAGGAGGATATCCTTACTCAAGGCAAGAGAGTTTCCTTAAGCTAAGACCAAAGAGGCACCTCGCCATGGGGGTCTTTCTGCTTCTTTGAAACTCGAATAGCCGAGTTAGTCGAGTTAGCCCTTTTGGATTATAACAGAAACAGATCGTAGCAACAGCTAATTCATTGCCATAGGATAGAGAAGAAGAATAGTGAGAAATTAGAAAGCCATGAAAGATAAGAGAAAGATAAGTGTTTATTCCTTGCACAACCTGTCTTACAAGAGAGACGAATCCTCCTTTATATAGGAGAAGAGGAACTCTCTCAAAATACACGCTAACCCTAAGAGATTGCCATCTGGCAATCTTATCTTACATGACTCTCAATCCTTATCTCATAATTACACATGTGAAGGAATATATTCCTTCTTACAAGACTCCAAAACATGCTGACATATATGTCCAAACGACTTAATAATGGAGACCCTAATAATGACATATAAGGCCAAATGACTTTAATAATGGAGACCCTAATAATAACATATAAGGCCAAAACATGTAAGGCCAAATGACTTTAATAATGGAGACCCTAATAATAACATATAAGGCCAAAACATGTAAGGCCAAACGACTCTTAATGATGGGGATCATAATATAGAATCTTGCTGTTGGGAGTGCATAATGACATCACTTGTCTTGTCTATTTGTGGACCCACACTCTGAGTAGTTGATGCAATAAAGACAAGAATTACAAATGATCCTTTAAGCTTTCAAGGAGGTCCAATGACAAGATCCAAGTCCAAAAGTATGCAAGAAGCTTTGTTGGGCTTAATTAAAGATATTTGGAGTGTTCAAACACAACAAGGCTCAGTCCAAGATTTAGGATTGCAAAAAGGATCCAAAATCATCAATTTAGTGCAATAAGTTTGGGCTGAACTCATAGGTCCAATAAGATTCATTTGAAGCCTTTTTTTTATTTTCATTTTATTAGGTTTTTTTTCTTAAGTTATGGTGTGATTAGTTGTCTTTTAGAGTTACAAAATAGATGCACATAATTAGTCATAATTTGGAGTTACAAAATGGATGCACATAATTAGTTGTCATTTGGGAGTTACAAAAATGAGTGACATCAATGTAAAAACAGCCACTTTTAATTAGTTTTAAGGGGAATTAAAGGGGGAAACGTGGGGAAGCTCAAAAGACATCCATTTAGGTTTCTTTGTCTTGTTTTGGCTATAAATATCAAAGCCAAATTCATTTGTAGAGATAGAATTTTTGAATGATAATCTTTGTTTGCTCTTTGTGAGTGTTTCTGCTTAAGTTCTTGCATGAACTTTGAACTTATCAAACTATTTTTAGTTTGTGGCGTTCTCTAACCAAAATCTTGTGTTTGATTCTTAACTTATCAAATCATACTTGGTTTGTGGCGTTTGGAGTTGAATTCAAGTGCTAGTTTCATTGTTGGAACTAGTTTTGTCCTAACTTCACTTGAGGAGATCCTTGGGTTTTGGAATCATCTTGATTGGAGGGTGTTTTCTTGCATTCCATATGTATCATAACTCATTAGTTATTGGGGTGTGTGGTTGCTAAGATGATGATTTCCTATCATTTGGTATCAGAGCTTGCTTCAAGTTGAGGTTTGCTTATCTTTGTGTTTTGTGTGTTATTAAAGTTTCTCATCTTCTTTATTTTTTGTGCCAAATTCTTCTTGTTTCAATATTTTCCTTCTAAGTACTCTTTCTTTTCAAAGTTTACACCTTTGTGCGCATAAAGAAAACTTCGTTGTCCCTTGCTAAAAAAAAAATTGTGTTGTTCATAATTTCTTTTCAGTTGTGTTATTATCATTAAAAAAAAAAAGAATCACAAGATCAAAAAAAAAAAAAGAAAGTTTGGGTAGCATAGAAATCCTATTCTATTATTTTATTCTATTGCTTTCTTGTGTCTAGCTACTTTAAATTTGGCCTGACCTAACAACTTAATCTAGACCAACCTTTTTTTCTTTCTTCTTTTCACTCCATTGAATTGCCATAATCTGATTTGGTTTGTTTAGGTGATTAGTTCATCTAAGAACCTAAAGCAAAAGCAAGAGAGGTAAAAGGCAATAGTGGTGAGACTAGCATCGAGAAAAGCCAAAACTTTGAGTGAAACACGAGCGGTGTGACATTTTAATTGAGAGACACACGCGAGCGAGTGTTTTTTTGTGAGGCTATACTAACTTGTTTTTCAAGTTTTTCGCACAATGTCAAAAGAACAAGTTTCAAGTAGTGTTGGAGCATCCATTGAGCAAACTTTGCAAGCAATGCAAAAAGAGTTTGAAAGAATGTATAGGCGAATGGATGATGTTGTTGAAAGTGTGAGAAGGCAAGGTGAAACTATTACAAGAATTCAAAACGAGCCTAGAAGAGAAAGGCAACTAGCCTTTGAACAAGAGGATTATGATGCCGAAGATGATTTGGAGGATGACCAAGCAACCACTTTTGGTGGAGATGACCATCCTAGGAGACACAATAGGAGATCAAGGCAAGATGGTGTAGATCGCAACCTAGGCAGCATCAAAATGAAAATTCCTTCCTTTCAAGGAAAGAATGATCCTGATGTCTACTTGGAATGGGAGCAAAAGGTGGAGATGATCTTCGAATGCCATAACTATTCGGAGGAGAAAAAGGTAAAACTTGCTGCCGTTGAGTTTTGTGATTACGCTAGTGTTTGGTGGCATCAATTGTGTAGGGAAAGGAGACGAAATGGAGAAAGACCCGTAGGGTCATGGATGGAGATGAAACGCATCATGAGGAAGAGGTTCATTCCTAACTATTACTATAGAGATTTGCATCAACGATTGCAAACTCTAAGGCAAGGAACCATGAGTGTGGAGGAGTACCACAAAGAAATGGAAATGGCTATGATTAAAGCAAATATGGAGGAGGACAGAGAGGCTACCATGGCAAGATTCTTGAATGGTCTAAACAAGAATATTGCTGATCTTGTGGAGTTTCAACATTATGTGGAGCTTAAGGACATGGTGAATGTGGCCATGAAAATTGAAAGGCAACTCAAGCGAAAAGGTGCAAGTAAGTTTGATTCTAAACTTAATTCGAGTTCTAGTTCTTCTAATTGGAAATCGAATTGGAGTAAAAAGGATGATAAATTTGCTAAGCCTAAAGTGGATGAGAATAAGAATAAAAATGAAATAGGCAGCAAAAACAAAGTTGAGAATCAAGCTAATCAATCTAGAAGCTTGAAGTGTTTTAAGTGTCTTGGACATGGTCATTATGCACGTGATTGCCCTAATAAGAGGACCATGATTGTTAGAGATGGAATTGTTGAATCTGAAAGTGAAAATGAAAATGATGATGAGAATGATGACATACCAACTTTAGAGGATGTTAGTGATATTGAGTATGCTAAAGGGGATGTGTTAGTAGTACAACGCACACTTAGTTTGCAATATAAACACGATGAACATGGAGAGCAGCGTGAGAATTTGTTTCATACTCATTGTTTAATTGCTAATAAGTTGTGTAACATGATTGTTGATAGTGGAAGTTGTACTAATGTCGCTAGTACTTTGCTTGTGGAGAAATTGAAATTACCAACTACCAAACACCCAAGGCCTTACAAGTTGCAATGGTTGAATGATAGTGGTGTTGTGAAGGTAAATAAGCAAGTGCTAATTTCTTTTTCCATTGGGAGATATAAGGATGAGGTGCTTTGTGATGTGGTTCCCATGTATGCCGGACATGTTTTATTGGGAAGACCGTGGCAATATGATAGGCGTGTGATTTATGATGGGTTCAAGAATCGATATTCCTTGATTATTGATGGACAAAAGTTCAATCTTGGACCATTACCTCCCAAGGCCATTTTTGATGATCAAGTGAGAATTAAACAACAATATGAAGAGCTTGAATCTTCATATGGGGAATATTAGGGGAGGGAGCAAGAAATAGTGAAAAAAGAAAAAGGTGAGGTAAGTGGTAAAAGTGAGTGTAATAGGAAACATAAGGTGAGAGAAAACAAGGGAGATGAGAATGAAAGAAAGATGAATGTGTATGCAAAGCCAAGTGATGTGAGGAGAACACTAACCTTGAGGCAGCCCTTACTTGTACTCATGTACAAGGAAGTTTTGATGATTTCTAATGATCTTAATAAGGATTTGCCTTGTGTTGTTCTTGAGCTTTTGCAGGAATATGAAGAGCTATTTCCCGAAGATGTGCCTAAAGGATTACCACCAATTCGAGGAATTGAACATCAAATTTATTTCATTCCGGGTGCAAGCATACCTAATAGGCCAGCATATAGATGCAACCCCGAGGAGACAAAAGAAATCCAAAGGCAAGTGAGTGAGCTTATGGATAAGGGGTACGTAAGAGAAAGCATGAGTCCTTGTGCGGTTCCTGTAATTTTAGTGCCTAAGAAAAATGGTTCATGGAGGATGTGTGTTGATTGTCGTCACAACAAAATAACGGTAAAGTATCGCCATCCTATACCTAGGCTAGATGACATGTTGGATGAATTGCACGGTGCTTGTGTGTTTTCTAAAGTGGATTTAAAATCTGGATATCATCAAATAAGAATGCGTGAGGGTGATGAATGGAAAACCGCTTTCAAAACAAAACATGGATTATATGAGTGGTTAGTCATGCCGTTTGGTTTAACTAATGCTCCAAGTACTTTTATGCGATTGATGAATCATGTTTTGCGCTTTCATTGGAAAGTTTGTAGTGGTTTATTTTGATGATATTCTTGTGTATAGCAAATCTTTAGATGAGCATGTAATACACTTAAAGCTGGTTTTTGATGTGTTAAGGCAAGAGACATTATATGCTAATCTTAAGAAATGCACTTTTGCACTAATGAAATTACTTTTCTTGGATATATTGTTAATGACAAGGGAATTCATGTTGATCAAGAAAAGTAAAAGTAATTAGAGAGTGGACAAAACCTACTAGTGTGCATGATGTTAGGAGTTTTCATGGTCTTGCTAGCTTTTATAGGAGATTCATTAAAGATTTCTCTACAATTACTGCACCTTTAACTGAATGCATTAAAAAGAATGTGGGTTTCAAGTGGGGAAAAGAACAAGATGATGCTTTTAACTTGCTAAAAGAAAAACTTAGTTCAGCACCTTTACTTGCTTTGCCTGACTTTGCTAAAACCTTTGAGGTTGAGTGTGATGCAAGTGGAATAGGTATTGGTGGAGTCTTGATGCAAGAAGGAAGACCAATTGCGTTCTTTAGTGAGAAGCTAAGTGGAGCAAGTCTAAACTACCCAACTTATGACAAAGAGTTTTATGCTTTGGTAAGAGTTTTAGAGACATGGCAGCACTATCTTTGGTATAATGATGCAACCAAAGATGCATCTAAGTCAACTAGCATGGATCCACTAGCCTATGGAGGACCGATGACACGAGCAAGGAGTAAAAGGTTCAAGCAAGCCTTAAATTCTTACTTGGAGCATGTTTTGAAGATGGCTAATGATGGTGCTTTTAATGAAGATAACAACGCCTTGAAGATAGTGACATTAATTGCTATTAATGAAGCTTAAACTTCTGGTCATGGAACAAGGTCAAGGTCAAAGATCAGGGATCAAAGTCAACAGGCTTTCCTAGGGTTTCTAGAAGCATTGGGCCGCACATTAGGGTTTCTAGAAGCATTGGGCCGCACCCTAAGCATTGGGCCACACATTAGGGTTTCTAGAAGCATTGGAGGTCTCACTAACCCTAGGGCAGCCACCACTTATGCTTAGAGAAGGAGGCAGCCGCACATTAGAAGTCTTTTAGGGTTTGATTCTTTATTGCTTATCTCTTAGTCCTTTTTAGGGTTAGAATCATTTCAAAACTCTATAAATAGAGCTATGTATTTCGGGCTAAAGGACATAAGATCAATATACATTTCTGAATGAAGTTTAATTTGAGTTGTTAACTCTTATTCCTTAAGGTGTTCCTTATTGAATTTCTTGAGATTAAATTAACTTGTTTGATTTAGTTTCACATCTACATGTTTGATCAATCAATTAACTTTTTATTAGTTTCTTGAGTTGTTTGAACATTCTTCATCTATTTATAACTAAAGGGCTTAGTAGTTCACATTACTAAGTTTGTTAGTTCCATAATCAATTGCAAACTTTCAAGTTAGATCTTGGGGCGACAAATTCGAACTTATTGGTAAGGGTGCTTCCTCTTAAATAGGGAGAGCGTTTATCAGTTTGATTTTCTCACCATTACTTATCTTGGTGTTTGAACGTATCCGCCCGAGTTCGAGTTCGTATCATTTGGTATCAGAGCCAAACTTGTTAGTTGGTTCATTTTTTTTCAATTAAAGAGTCTGTCTTCTATTTCATCTCAATTTCTGTTCGCATCATTATTAAAAAAAAAAAGTATACTATTTTCATTGCTGCCCGCATACCAAGGCAGATTTCCAAAAAAAAAAAAAAAAAAAGGGAAGGAACGGAAAACTAACCCTAACCATTTGTGTTGGGTAGTTCTCGAAGAATTGACTCTTGATTGATTCATTCCGCAATTCCTTTTAATTAATTGGAGCTGTTCTTCATTCTTATAATTCTGATTTGGGTAATTTTGTTTGTTTTCTCTTAAAAAGCTTTTCTTTTGGGTTAATTGAGTCTTGTTCGATTAGTTGTAAGCTTGTTTTGTTCACACGCTTATAATTCATTTTATTGATTCACGAGTGTTCTATTGAACTTCAGAATTAATAAACGTTAAGAGGTTGTGAAAAACTTGTTCTTGTGATTACTAGAACAATTTGATTTAATTTCTATAAGGAATTCAATTCTTTGTGAGTGAAACACGTGAGGGAGTGATCTTTTCTTGTTTTTGCCTTTAACTATAAGAAGCCTCCAGAGTATAACACTTGATCACGTCCTTTTTTCTTAGCCTTTTGGTTTAACCATGTCATCTGAACCATCATTGACTTTGGAAAATTTAGCTTATACATTGAGAGATGTAGTAGAACATATGACAAAACAATTTCAAAAACAAGATGACAAATTAACTAGGTTATTGAATGATATGCCTAAAACGTCTAAAGGGGATGGTTCTGATAATGACCAAGAAAGTGAGTCTAAAGGGTCTAGACATAATCTCCAACCCAAAATTGACACTAATTTGGGTAGCATTAAGATGAAAATACCATCTTTTCATGGTAAGAGTGACCCTGAAGTTTATTTGGAGTGGGAAAAGAAGGTTGAAAGGGTTTTTGAATGTCATAACTATAGTGAGTCTAAAAAGGTTAAACTTGCTGTTGTTGAATTTTGTGATTATGCTGCCATTTGGTGAGTGGTCGTAGGCGTCATGGGGAACACGAAGTTGGTTCATGGGATGAGGTTAAACGCATTATGCGTAAAAGGTTTGTGCCATCGCACTACCAAAGGGATTTGTACAACAAGTTACAAAATCTAGTACAAGGTAGTAAGAGTGTTGAGGAGTATTGGCAATCTATGGAGATAGCTATGATTAGAGCCAATATAGATGAGGATAGGGAAGCCACAATGGCAAGATTTTTGCATGGTTTGAATCGTGATATTGCTAACATAATTGAATTGCAGCATTATGTAGAGATGGAGGATATGTTGCACATGGCCATAAAGGTGGAAAAGCAATTAAAAACCAAGAGCAGAAGTGCTGCCCCTAGCTCAAAATGGAGTAACGCATGGAAAGGGAGCAACTAGCCCCCTAACAAGGGTCGTGAGGCATCAAAGGACATCAAGCCAGCCCCTAAATTTGATGTTAACACTAAACCAACGACGCAAAGTGACCTCAAATCAAAGAAAGTGCAATGCTTCAAGTGTTTGGGGTATGGACATATATCTTCCCAATGTCCAAACAAGCGAACCATGGCAATTCGAGGTGGTGAAGTGGTCTTTGAGAGTGATGAAGAATCCGAACCAGGTGAGGAGGATTACCTATACATGCCTGAGTTGGAAGAATGTGATGATGTGCAATTGGGTGAGGTTAGTAATGTACTTATAACTTTTAGAGCTCTTAATTTACAACCTATTGATGATGATGCTCAAAGGGAAAACATATTCCATACTACATGTAAAGTACAAAACCATGATGCTAATTGTAGTTTAATCATTGATGGGGGTAGTTGTACTAATGTAGCCAGTGCTATGATGGTTGATAAACTTAGACTTCCAACTATTAAGCATCCTAAGCCATACACCTTGCAATGGCTTAATGATCAAAGTGGGATTAGAGTTACTAAGCAAGTACGGATTGCATTTAGTGTAAAGAAGTATAATGATGAGGTATTATGTGATGTTGTTCCCATGCAAGCATGTCATATGTTGCTAGGTAGACCATGGTTATATGATAGATCTGTAATTCATAATGGTCGAACCAATTCTCTTGTAATGGATGGAAAACCGTATGTTTTGGCACCATTAGGTCCTAAAGAAGTTTGTGAATTACAAAAAGTTGTAAAGGACCGAATGGAAGCATATGAGAAAGAAAAAAGAAAGTGTGAGAGTGCATATGAAAAAGAAAAGGTGCACAAGCAAAAGGGGAGTTGTGTGGAAAATAATGAGGGGGGAGAGCAACGAGTGGTAAAAGGAGAGTTTAGCGAGGGTTTGCGCAAGAATGTGAGCAAAAGAACGAGTAAGGCGCAAGAAAAAGGGGAGGCAAGCGAGAAAAAAGTGAGTTTCTTAGTTAGAGAGCGAGACATGAGAAAGGCTTTGAGTGAAAATAGGCAAGTACTTGTACTTATGTACAAGGAGACTTTATTTAACACTAATAATCTTAACTCTTCTCTTCCTAGTGTGTTTGTAAGTGTTTTGCAGGAATATGACGATGTGTTTCCCGAGGAGTTACCTAGTGGGTTGCCACCACTAAGGGGGATAGAGCACCAAATTGACTTTGTGCCGGGGTCATCCATTCCAAATAGACCAGCCTATAGAGTCAATCCGGAGGAGACCAAAGAGCTGCAACGCCAAGTTGAGGAACTACTAAGTAAAGGTTATGTTAGGGAAAGTCTTAGCCCATGTGCTGTTCCTGTTTTGTTAGTCCCTAAGAAAGATGGGTCTTGGCGATGTGTATTGATTGTCGTGCAATTAACAAGATTACCATTAAATATCGTCATCCTATTCCTAGGTTAGATGATATGTTAGATGAATTGCATGGAAGTGTTATCTTTACTAAAATTGATTTGAGAAGTGGCTATCACCAAATTAGAATGAATATAGGTGATGAGTGGAAAACAGCATTCAAAACTAAATTTGGTTTGTATGAGTGGTTGGTCATGCCTTTTGGCTTAACTAACGCACCAAGTACTTTTATGAGACTAATGAACCATGTTTTGCGTGCGTATATTGGTAAATTTGTGGTAGTATACTTTGATGATATTTTGATTTATAGTAAGAGCTTTAGTGAGCATGTTGAACATGTTCGGATGGTGTTGATGGTTTTGGCGTGAGAATTCTTTATATGCTAACCTTGCTAAGTGTGATTTTTGCACAAACAAACTTGTGTTTCTTGGTTTTGTTGTTAGTAAAAATGGAATTCAGGTCGATGAAGATAAGGTAAAAGCAATTAAGGAGTGGCCAACACCAAAGAATGTTAGTGATGTGAGGAGCTTTCATGGGCTTGCAAGCTTCTATAGGAGGTTTGTCAAGGACTTCAGTACCCTGCCGCACCACTTAACGAGCTTGTAAAGAAGAACGTGAAGTTTCATTGGGGAGAACAACAAGAAAACGCATTTAATATGCTAAAGGACAAACTTACTTCATCTCCCATTCTTTCACTTCCGGATTTTTCCAAAACTTTTGAAATTGATTGTGATGCTTCTGGTGTAGGTATTGGAGCTGTTTTAATGCAAGATGGGAAACCAATAGCCTATTTTAGTGAAAAGTTGAATGGAGCTAGCTTGAAATATCCAACTTATGACAAGGAATTGTATGCTCTTGTGCGTGCACTCAATGTTTGGCAGCATTATTTGCTACCTAAGGAGTTTGTGATTCACACGGATCATGAAGCATTAAAGCACTTGAAGGGACAGAACAAGTTGAATAAGCGCCATGCTAAATGGAGTAAATTCATTGAAGCATTTCCCTATGTCATTAAGTACAAGCAAGGTAAAGAAAATGTAGTAGCCGATGCACTATCTAGAAGGTATGCTTTACTTGCTTCTCTAGAAACAAAATTGCTTGGTTTTGAGTATATCAAAGACTTGTATGTTGATGACCACGATTTTGGTTCTATTTTTCATGCTTGTGAACATGGTGCTATTGATAAATTTTACAGACATGATGGATTTTTGTTCAAAGAAAAACGTCTATGCATTCCTATGTGTTCTATGCGTGAATTGCTTGTGAGAGAATCACATGAAGGTGGTTTGATGGGACACTTTGGTGTTCAAAAGACTTTAGATGTTTTGCATGATCATTTCTATTGGCCTAAAATGAAATCTGATGTGAATAGATTATGTGCTAACTGTATTGTATGCAAGCAAGCTAAGTCTAAATCACAACCTAATGGGTTATACATGCCTTTGCCCATACCTAATTCTCCTTGGATTGACATATCTATGGATTTTGTGCTTGGATTACCTAGGTCTAAACATGGGCATGATAGTATTTTTGTTGTGGTGGATAGGTTTTCAAAGATGTCACACTTTATTGCATGTAGGAAAACCGATGATGCACAACATGTTGCTGAATTGTTCTTTAGAGAAATTGTACGTTTACATGGTATGCCTAGAACTATTGTCAGTGATAGGGACACCAAGTTTTTGAGCTATTTTTGGAAGACCTTATGGGGTAAACTGGGAACTAAATTACTTTTTTCTACTACATGTCATCCCCAAACCGATGGTCAAACTGAGGTAGTAAATAGAACTTTGTCACAATTACTTAGGACCATGGTTAAACGAAACTTGAGAACATGGGAAAATTGTTTACCGCATGTTGAATTTGCATATAATCGTAGTATGCATTCTTCTACTCAATTTTGCCCATTTGAGATTGTTTATGGCTTTATTCCTTTGAGTCCTTTAGATTTGATTGCTTTACCTTTGAGTGAACAAGTGAATTTAGATGGTGCAAAGAAGGCTGAATTTGTGTTGAAGTTGCATGAGCAAGTGCGTGCAAATTTGGAAAGACGCAATGAACAAATCACCAAACAACGCAATAAGGGCCGCAAAAGGATGGTATTTGAAGTTGGTGATTGGGTTTGGGTGCACTTCAGGAAGGAAAGGTTTCCCAATCAAAGAAAATCAAAGTTGATGCCACGTGGTGATGGTCCATTTGAAGCGTTGATTCGAGGTCGAATCCTTTCAAAGAGGGGGGGAATGATGCAACCAAAGATGCATCTAAGTCAACTAGCATGGATCCACTAGCCTATGGAGGACCGATGACACGAGCAAGGAGTAAAAGGTTCAAGCAAGCCTTAAATTCTTACTTGGAGCATGTTTTGAAGATGACTAATGATGGTGCTTTTAATGAAGATAACAACGCCTTGAAGATAGTGACATTAATTGCTATTAATGAAGCTTAAACTTCTGGTCATGGAACAAGGTCAAGGTCAAAGATCGGGGGATCAAAGTCAATGTGCTTTCCTAGGGTTTCTAGAAGCATTGGGCCGCACATTAGGGTTTCTAGAAGCATTGGGCCGCACCCTAAGCATTGGGCCACACATTAGGGTTTCTAGAAGCATTGGAGGTCTCACCTAACCCTAGGGCAGCCACCACTTATGCTTAGAGAAGGAGGCAGCCGCACATTAGAAGTCTTTTAGGGTTTGATTCTTTATTGCTTATCTCTTAGTCCTTTTTAGGGTTAGAATCATTTCAAAACTCTATAAATAGAGCTATGTATTTCGGCTAAAGGACATAAGATCAATATACATTTCTGAATGAAGTTTAATTTGAGTTGTTAACTCTTATTCCTTAAGGTGTTCCTTATTGAATTTCTTGAGATTAAATTAACTTGTTTGATTTAGTTTCACATCTACATGTTTGATCAATCAATTAACTTTTTATTAGTTTCTTGAGTTGTTTGAACATTCTTCATCTATTTATAACTAAAGGGCTTAGTAGTTCTATTGCTAAGTTTGTTAGTTCCATAATCAATTGCAAACTTTCAAGTTAGATCTTGGGGCGACAAATTCGAACTTATTGGTAAGGGTGCTTGATATGGAATGGCCAAGCTTAAAGATGGACTTGATGGAGAGGACAACAAGAAAACCAAAGATAAAGCTAAGGATCCATTGAGCATGCTACAAGGCCCAATTACAAGGTCAAGGTCCAAGAAGCTACAAGAAGCCTTAATTGGCTATATGCAAGATCGGGCTAGTCAAGGAAGCCCAATTGGTCATGCTAGGATAGGCCCAAGTAAAGACACATCTGAATGGGCTTTATTTAATGTTTTGCAAGTCCAAATACATGAAGACTAATGTGGGCTAATATTTGGGCTGAAATCTCTTCTTTAAGTTCAGAACAATGTTATTGCCTATTTTTCTTATGTGGCAGCTAGGGTTAATAGTTTTACTAGGGTTTATTATGTTAGGTGGCTATAAAAACGCCCCTTAAGTTGTGTTTTGAAAAAAACAGAATTCGAATTTTGATAAATTATAGTAGTTGTTTCCTTTGCATATTTGCTTGAATTCTTGAATTCTTGAATTCTTGTTGAATGCATAAACCACTTATCAAGGAATTGATCTATCCTTGTGGCGTGTTAAGGGTTAGGGTTTAAAGAACTTAGTTTTCTTTAGGTTCTGATCTTGATCAACCATACCTTGCAATCTGATTTAAGCGGTTCTTGGGTTTTGAAACTCAATTTGTTCTTGGGTTTCTAAGATAGTAATTCACGGGTTCATAATCATTAGGGTTCGTGGTTCTAATCCTTGGAGGTTCTTAACATTTGGTATCAGAGCTTTGGCTCTTAAATCAGGTTATTTATCCCTTTTCTTTGAGTTATTGTTTATTTTCCTTGAGTTCTTGATATTGTTCTTGAAGTATTCTTGGTATTCTTGAGATCTACATTGTTTAGTTCTTGATTCTTGTAGTTTTTGATTCTGATTCAAAAAAAAAAAAAAAAAACAAAACAAGAAAAGAAAAATATCAGATCCGAATTAGCAAAAAAAAAAACAAAAGAAAGGAATAGATCTGATTGGTTTGATTGTCTTTGTTAGTGGAAGAAACGTATTTGGTATTGAAATCATTGTTCTTGGGGTGATTACATAGATATTAGGGTTGTTAAAAGGTTTAGGGAGATTTTCACAATCCTACATAAATAAGGATTTGGTGGCTGTTTGGGAAGATTCAAAGGGACATTAAATTCCAATGACCTGAGCCCTATACATACCATCTTATTTGAATTGATTCAGCTCTAAATTCGTTTTTGTCCTTCATTTATTCTCCTCTTTGTGTGTCTTTTGAGTTTGGGCAGATTTGACACATTTAAAGCATAAAGAGGTAACCTTCTTTCTTGATCAACCTTCTTTGTGATTTTTGCTTCCTAAATCCATTCCTTCTTTTCCTATTTCAAGCTGAATCGTATCTTTCTTGTTTCTTACATCTAGATTGTTTCTTCATATGTCATTTGCATCCGTTTGAAGTTTTCGCTTGTTTGCAGTCCTAATTTTATTGAAAGCGTGACTAATTGTTTAATTTTCTTGACTTTTGCGTTTTTGCCTCAACTAAGCTTTTTAGATCATAATTCTTGGTGCATTACAAGCATAGTGAAATAACTTGATGTGTGGTTATTGATTCACATAAGAATCCTTGAAAACAAGCTGAGTGGTGTGAGTTTTCAGCCTTGTGTGATCATTCTTGATTGTGCGAAACACGAGTGACCATCCCCATTAATTGAGAGTAAACACGTGAGGGAGTGTTGGTGAGGTCCTTAATTTCCTTCGATTTATTTTTTTTCTTTATTGCATACTAACTCTTATTGCAGCATGTCAAGTGGTTCTAGTGGAGGTAATAATATGCCAACTACCGGTATACCCATAGCACAAATGCATGAAAATGAGAGGGTGCAACGAAGCATAAGAAATATGAATGAGCAAATGGAGAGGTTGCAACTTGACATGGCAGCCCAACGAAGGGAAATGGCAACCAATCAACAAGCCATTATGGACCAAATTAATGCACTTGCCCGAGGTCTGGGAAATAGGATTGATGAAGGAGGGAATGTGCAAGGTAATCATGGGCAGCCAATTGGGGTGAATGAGGATGACTTTGATGAGGGTTTTGAGGAGTATGATAATGCAGCCTATGGTGGGGTTGGTAGAGGCCTGGGTAGAGGAGCTAGGAGATACCAAAATCTTGGTAGAGGTAGTAGAGGACACTTTGGTGGTGAGTTTGGTGGTTATGGGAACTATGATGATGTTGATAGGAACTTAGGTAGTATCAAACTTAGTATTCCTACCTTCTTGGGAAAAACTGATCCGGAGGCATATTTGGAGTGGGAAAAGCGAGTTGACCTTATCTTTGATTGTCATAACTTTTCAGAGGAGAAAAAGGTGAAATTGGTGGTTACCCAATTTAGTGACTATGCTATAGTTTGGTGGGATCAGTTGGTGGTTAGTAGGAGGAGGAACATGGAAGAGCCTATTGGTAGTTGGATTGCACTCAAAACTATCATGAGAAGGCGTTTTGTACCCAGACATTACCATAGGGAGTTACATCAAAGACTCCAATCTTTAAGGCAAGGTACAAGGAGTGTTGAGGATTTTTATAAGGAGATGGAAATGCTCATGACTAGGGCTGATTTGGATGAGGATAGAGAAGCTACCATGGCACGATTCATTGGTGGGCTTAATAAGGAGATTGCTGATAGGGTAGAGTTGCAACATTATGTGGAGCTTGAGGAGTTAGTTCACCTTGCAATTAAGGTGGAAAAGCAACTAAAACCTAGAGGGACAGCAAGGTTTGAATATAAGGGCACTTCGAGTGGGAGGCCACATTGGTCTAATTCTTGGAAAGGAGGTAAGAAAGGTGATGATAAGCTTATTCCCAATGACAACAAAGGGAAAAGCATTTCAGGCAATAAAGACACATCTAAACCCGAAATTAACAAAGAAAAGAATAGAGACATCAAGTGTTTCAAATGCTTGGGGCGTGGCCATATTGCTTCACAATGTCCAAACAAGCGGGCAATGGTGGCTAGAGACCATGGGGAGATTGAAACAGCAAGTGAAGAGAGTGATAATGATGATGAGATATCACAATTGGAAGACGGCAGCGATGATTGCAATGAGGGTCCTATGGGAGGTGAGCTCTTGGTGGCTAGGCGCGCACTAAGTGTTCAAATGAAGGAAGATGATACCTTGGAGCAGCAAAGAGACAACATTTTCCACACAAGATGCCATGTACAAGGTAAGACTTGTCTTGTTATTATTGATGGTGGTAGTTGTACAAATGTTGCTAGCACTTTAATGGTTGAAAAATTGGGTTTAAATCTAATTCCACATCCTAGACCTTATAAATTGTTATGGTTAAATAATTGTGGTGAGATCAAAGTGAATAAGCAAGTTGTTGTACCTTTCACAATTGGTAGATATTCGGATGAGGCGCTATGTGATGTAGTGCCAATGCATGCTGGCCATATCTTGTTAGGTAGGCCATGGGAATTTGATACGAGGGCCTTCCATGATGGCTTTCTAAATAGGTACTCATTTGTGAAGGATGGGAGAAAAGTTACTTTGACACCTCTTTCTCCTAAGGAAGTGTATGATGACCAATGTAAGTTGGAAAGAGAGAGGCGTGAGGCTGAAAATAACAAAAAGGAACATGAAAACCCAAAGGGTGAGATTCAGCCTAAAGAGAAAACAAAGGCAAAGGGTAGTTTTTTGGCTAGGGAAAGTGAAGTTAGGCATGCATTTCATTCAAGTCGGATGTTATTTGTTGTTACTTATAAAGATGTATATTTGAACACTACTGAACTTGATCTTTCCTTGCCGAGTGTGTTTGCTAATCTTTTGCAGGAATTTGCTGATGTCTTTCCCGAGGAAATGCCAAGTGGATTACCTCCTCAAAGAGGGATAGAACATCAAATAGACTTCATACCCGGGGCTTCCATACCAAATAGACCAGCCTATAGAAGTAATCCAAAGGAGACAAAGGAGCTTCAAAGGCAAGTGGAAGAACTGATGTCAAAGGGGTATGTGCGTGAGAGCTTAAGTCCTTGTGCGGTTCCAGTGATTTTGGTTCCAAAGAAGGATGGCACATGGAGAATGTGTGTGGACTGCCGTGAAATCAATAAAATAACGGTGAAAGTATCGCCATCCCATTCCTAGGTTAGATGATATGCTTGATGAGTTGCATGGTGCATGTTTGTTTACTAAGATTGATTTGCGTTCAAGTTATTATCAAATTTGCATGAAAACTGGTGATGAGTGGAAAACGGCTTTTAAGACTAAATATGGTCTATATGAGTGGTTAGTTATGCCGTTTGGGCTTACAAATGCACCTAGTACTTTTATGAGGTTGATGAACCATGTCTTGCATGGAGTGTCTTGGTAAATTTGTGGTTGTGTATTTTGATGATATCTTAGTTTATTCCAAGTCCATTGATGATCATGTCATGCATGTGCGTAGGGTTCTAGACATTCTTAGGGTAGAAAAATTGTATGCCAATTTGAAAAAGTGTGCTTTTTGCATGGATAAAGTTAATTTCCTTGGTTTTGTTATTAGTTCAAAGGGGCTCGAGGTTGATGTGGAGAAAGTGAAAGCAATTAGGGAGTGGCCAACACCTAAAAACATTAGCCAAGTTAGGAGTTTTCATGGCTTGGCTAGTTTCTATAGGAGGTTCATTAAGGACTTTAGTAGTATAGCTGCACCTTTGAATGAAATTGTCAAGAAAAATGTTGGGTTTACTTGGGGTGATGCACAAGAACATGCTTTTAATATGCTTAAAGATAAGTTGTGTGCTGCTCCTTTGTTGGTTTTACCTAACTTTGACAAAACCTTTGAGATTGAGTGTGATGCTAGTGGCATTGGGATTGGGGCTGTTTTGATGCAAGAAGGCAGACCTATATGCTATTTTAGTGAAAAACTAAATGGAGCAGCCCTTGATTACCCAACCTATGACAAAGAACTCTATGCTTTGGTTCGGGCCTTGCAAACATGGCAACACTATTTATGGCCCAAAGAATTTGTCATCCACACGGATCATGAGAGTTTGAAGCATCTCAAGGGGCAAGACAAACTGAACCGAAGACATGCTAAGTGGATGGAGTTCATTGAGACATTCCCATATGTGATCAAATACAAGAAAGGTAAGGAGAATGTGGTTGCTGATGCACTATCTCGAAGGTATGCTTTACTTACTACTCTTGATTCTAAATTCTTTGGGCTTCGAGTTCATAAAAGAGTTGTATGTAAGTGATAATGATTTCAGTGGCATGTTTACAACTTGTGCTAATGGGGCTGTTTCTGCTGATTTTTATGTGTTTGAGGGATTTCTTTTCAAGAAAAATCGCCTTTGTATTCCTAATTGTTCTTTGCTGGGCTGTATTGGTTAGGGAAGCACATGGGGGCGGTTTAATGGGTCATTTTGGGGTGCAAAAGACTTATGATATTCTGATTGAGCATTTTTATTGGCCATGCATGAAACGTGATGTGCATAGAATTTGTGGTCAATGCATTGTGTGTTTGAAAGCTAAGTCCAAACTGCAACCCCATGGGTTATATACACCTTTACCTATTCCTGATGTTCCTTGGACAGATTTGTCTATGGACTTTGTGCTTGGTTTGCCGAGATCTAGGAAAGGTAGAGATAGTATATTTGTTGTTGTGGATAGGTTTAGTAAAATGGCTCACTTTATCCCTTGCCATAAAAGTGATGATGCTGTCCATATTGCTGATTTGTTTCTTAGAGAAGTTGTGCGTTTGCATGGAGTACCTAAGACCATTGTTAGTGATAGAGATGTTAAATTTCTAAGTCACTTTTGGCGTGTGCTATGGGGTAAGTTAGGAACTAAATTGCTTTATTCTACTACTTGCCATCCACAGACAGATGGACAAACTGAAGTTGTGAATAGGACTTTGATTCAATTGCTTCGTGCTTTGATTTCTAGGAATTTAAAATCTTGGGAGGATTTGTTGCCATATGTTGAATTTGCATATAATAGAGCTGTTCATAGCACTACACACACTTCACCATTTGAAATTGTATATGGTTTTAATCCTTTAACTCCTATTGATTTGATTCCTTTGCCTCTTAACAAGCTTGTTAGTGTTGAAGGTTCTTCTAAGGCAGATTTGGTTAAAAAGCTACACAAACAAGTTAAAGAGAGAATTGAGAAGCAAAATGCAAAAGTGGCCGAGAGGGTTAATAAAGGACGAATTCCAATGGTATTCCAACCTGGAGATTGGGTTTGGGTGCATTTTCGCAAAGAAAGGTTCCCAAATCAAAGAAAGTCTAAACTAAGTCCGAGGGGTGATGGTCCATTTCAAGTCCTTGAGAGGATCAATGACAATGCCTACAAGATTGATTTGAAAGGTGAGTATAATGTGAGTGGTACATTTAATGTAGCTGATTTGAGTCCTTTTGATGTAGGTGATGAACTTGATTCGAGGACGAATCATCCTAAAGAAGGAGGGAATGATATGGACATGGCCAAGCTTAAAGATGGACTTGATGGAGAGGACAACAAGAAAACCAAAGATAAAGCTAAGGATCCATTGAGCATGCTACAAGGCCCAATTACAAGGTCAAGGTCCAAGAAGCTACAAGAAGCCTTAATTGGCTATATGCAAGATCGGGCTAGTCAAGGAAGCCCAATTGGTCATGCTAGGATAGGCCCAAGTAAAGACACATCTGAATGGGCTTTATTTAATGTTTTGCAAGTCCAAATACATGAAGACTAATGTGGGCTAATATTTGGGCTGAAATCTCTTCTTTAAGTTCAGAACAATGTTATTGCCTATTTTTCTTATGTGGCAGCTAGGGTTAATAGTTTTACTAGGGTTTATTATGTTAGGTGGCTATAAAAACGCCCCTTAAGTTGTGTTTTGAAAAAAACAGAATTCGAATTTTGATAAATTATAGTAGTTGTTTCCTTTGCATATTTGCTTGAATTCTTGAATTCTTGAATTCTTGTTGAATGCATAAACCACTTATCAAGGAATTGATCTATCCTTGTGGCGTGTTAAGGGTTAGGGTTTAAAGAACTTAGTTTTCTTTAGGTTCTGATCTTGATCAACCATACCTTGCAATCTGATTTAAGCGGTTCTTGGGTTTTGAAACTCAATTTGTTCTTGGGTTTCTAAGATAGTAATTCACGGGTTCATAATCATTAGGGTTCGTGGTTCTAATCCTTGGAGGTTCTTAACATTCTCTTAAATAGGGAGAGCGTTTATCAGTTTGATTTTCTCACCATTACTTATCTTGGTGTTTGAACGTATCCGGTTCGAGTTCGTATCATATAAGGAATTCATTATACACACCGACCATGAGTCTTTGAAATATCTCAAAGGACAACGGAAGCTAAGCCGTAGGCATGCTAAATGGGTGGAATTTATTGAATCCTTTCCATACATCATCAAGTACAAACAAGGTAAAGAGAATGTTGTTGCCGATGCTCTATCTAGAAGGTATGCTCTAATTTCTACACTTGATGCAAAATTATTGGGTTTTGAGTTCATTAAGGAATTATATAATTCAGACCATGATTTTGCTAATGTATATGGGGCATGTGAGAGAGGGGGGTTTGACAAGTTCTATAGACATGATGGTTTTCTTTTTAAAGAAAATAAGTTATGCGTGCCTCAATCTTCTTTAAGAGAGTTGCTTGTGAGGGAGGCACATGGTGGGGGTTTGATGGGGCACTTTGGTGTGAGAAAAACTTTAGATGTTTTAGAAAATCATTTCTTTTGGCCACAAATGAAAAGAGATGTTCAAAAAATATGTGAGAGATGCATCACTTGTAAACAAGCTAAATCTAAAGTGATGCCTCATGGGTTGTATACTCCACTTCCCATACCTAATGCACCTTGGGTAGACATTTCTATGGACTTTGTTCTAGGATTACCTAGGTCAAGGGGAGGGAAAGATTCTATTTTTGTTGTTGTTGACAGGTTTAGCAAAATGGCACATTTCATTCCATGCCACAAGACAGATGATGCAACTCATATTGCGGGGTTGTTCTTCAAAGAAATTGTAAGATTGCATGGGGTTCCAAGGACAATTGTCGTTGATAGAGATGTCAAGTTCCTTAGCCACTTTTGGAAGACACTTTGGAGCAAGATGGGAACAAAGCTTCTATTCTCAACAACTTGTCATCCACAAACGGATGGACAAACGGAGGTGGTTAATAGGACTCTCTCACAACTATTGAGGGCAATAATTCAAAGAAATTTGAAGAATTGGGAAGAATGTTTGCCACATGTTGAGTTTGCATACAATAGGAGTATTCATGGTACAACAAATTGTTCACCTTTTGAGATTGTATATGGGCTCAATCCATTAACTCCAATGGATTTATTGCCATTACCCATTGATAAGGCTAATTTTGAAGGCAAGCAAAAAGCTGAATTTGTTAAAAGCTTACATGAGAATGTGCGTACTCAAATAGAGAAAAGAAATCAACAATATCAAAAGCAACACAACAAAGGGAGAAAGAAAGTTGTATTTGAACCGGGTGACTGGGTTTGGGTACATTTGAGAAAGGAAAGATTTCCAAGCTAAAGGAAGTCTAAATTAATGCCAAGAGGGGATGGGCCATTCCAAGTCCTTGAAAGAATTAATGACAATGCCTATAAGATAGATTTGCCAAGTGAGTATGGCAATGTGAGTGCTTCTTTTAATGTTGCTGATCTTTCTTTATTTGATGTAGGTGATGAAGTTGACAATGAGGCTGATTCGAGGACGAATCCTTATGAGGAGAGAGGGAATGATGCAATAAAGACAAGAATTACAAATGATCCTTTAAGCTTTCAAGGAGGTCCAATGACAAGATCCAAGTCCAAAAGTATGCAAGAAGCTTTGTTGGGCTTAATTAAAGACATTTGGAGTGTTCAAACACAACAAGGCTCAGTCCAAGATTTAGGATTGCAAAAAGGATCCAAAATCATCAATTTAGTGCAATAAGTTTGGGCTGAACTCATAGGTCCAATAAGATTCATTTGAAGCCTTTTTTTTATTTTCATTTTATTAGGTTTTTTTTCCTAAGTTATGGTGTGATTAGTTGTCTTTTAGAGTTACAAAATAGATGCACATAATTAGTCATAATTTGGAGTTACAAAATGGATGCACATAATTAGTTGTCATTTGGGAGTTACAAAATGAGTGACATCAATGTAAAAACAGCCACTTTTAATTAGTTTTAAGGGGAATTAAAGGGGGAAACGTGGGGAAGCTCAAAAGACATCCATTTAGGTTTCTTTGTCTTGTTTTGGCTATAAATATCAAAGCCAAATTCATTTGTAGAGATAGAATTTTTGAATGATAATCTTTGTTTGCTCTTTGTGAGTGTTTTTGCTTAAGTTCTTGCATGAACTTTGAACTTATCAAACTATTTTTAGTTTGTGGCGTTCTCTAACCAAAATCTTGTGTTTGATTCTTAACTTATCAAATCATACTTGGTTTGTGGCGTTTGGAGTTGAATTCAAGTGCTAGTTTCATTGTTGGAACTAGTTTTTGTCCTAACTTCACTTGAGGAGATCCTTGGGTTTTGGAATCATCTTGATTGGAGGGTGTTTTCTTGCATTCCATATGTATCATAACTCATTAGTTATTGGGGTGTGTGGTTGCTAAGATGATGATTTCCTATCAGTAGTTGTCATCAGAATCATCTGAGTCACTATCTCTATAGCTTCGACGCCTTCTTCTTGGTGGGTTGGGCCTGCTAGTTGGACAAGGCCTAGAAGGCCTTAAAGGTGTCATTTGGGCCAAAAGCTGTGAGGCTGGGAGAAGAGATTCTTCTAGTTGTGACCATGGTTCCTGAAAGGCTGGATTCATTGACATTGAAGACGTAGCTCCAGATTGTTGTCTAGCTGGAGATAACTGTATTGAAGAAGTAGAAGTGAACAACCGTCTTTGATTCGAGGATTGTCTTTGCATGTTTAATGACAAGTGGCATCTGATATGAATCAAGGCTGCCATGAGATTCCATTGAAAAGGCATGCACCAAAAGGCCCAAAATGGAAATGCAACTCATGCATGAAAACAAGAATCCAACCTTATAATGAAGCATTCGGTCCATTTTAAGAATAAAAGCCATTCAGCTATGATTAGGCCTTTGGGCTTAATTCATTTTTATATGGGTTCTTATCTTTTGGGTTTTAGCTTAAGTAATTGTTTTAGTTTATTTTTATTTAATTAAGGATTATTTTATTAGGTGTGAGTTATATGTGTGTTGTGTTGAGTTACAAATGAGTGCACATGTTTAGTTGTCATTTGGGAGTTACAAAATGAGGGCCATCAATGTAAAAAACAGCCATTTTTAATGAGTTTTAAGGGGAATTAAAGGGAAAACGTGGGAAAGCTTAAAAGACATCTATTTAGGTTTCTTTGTCTTGTTTTGGCTATAAATATCAAAGCCAAATTCATTTGTAAAGAATAGAATTTTGAATGATAATCTTTGTTTGCTCTTTGTGAGTGTTTTTGCTTAAGTTCTTGCATGAACTTTGAACTTATCAAACTATTTTTAGTTTGTGGCGTTCTCTAACCAAAATCTTGTGTTTGATTCTTAACTTATCAAATCATACTTGGTTTGTGGCGTTTGGAGTTGAATTCAAGTGCTAGTTTCATTGTTGGAACTAGTTTTTTTCCTAACTTCACTTGAGGAGATCCTTGGGTTTTGGAATCATCTTGATTTGAGGGTGTTTTCTTGCATTCCATATGTATCATAACTCATTAGTTATTGGGGTGTGTGGTTGCTAAGATGATGATTTCCTATCATTTGGTATCAGAGCTTGCTTCAAGTTGAGGTTTGCTTATATTTGTGTTTTTTGTGTTATTAAAGTTTCTCATCTTCTCTACGTTTTTTTTTTTTTTTTTAGTGTCGAATTCTTCTTTTTCAATTTTTCCTTCTAAGTACTCTCTGTTTTAAATTTACACCTTTATGTTCACTAAATAAATGTTTGTTTTCCCTTCTTGTTAATCTCTTTATGTAGTTTTTTTTCCTTCAAATTTCGTATCATATCTTTTATTATTTCCTTCAAACTTCTTTGTGGTTCTTTATTTTATCTTTATTTCATCCATAGACACAAAAAAAAAAGAATGTTTCATGAAGCTGAGTTCATTAGACAATGTCGAAATCTTCGTTATCAATCTTATGATAAGATGTGGGGTCAAAGAAATGATCGTTATGAAAACTGTAGACAAATTTTTTATTCTTCTAAATCTAAACCTAAGAGGTTAGATAGACAACTAAGTCAAGCTTTTGTTGATGAATTGTCCAAGGAGAACAAATCTTTAAGAATCGGTCTTGAAGCATTTAAGCATGAGCTTGAAGAGTTCAAGATATTGACTAATAGCTTTCTTAAGCATCTTAAAGATAAAGCCGATTCTAAACCATCATTAAAGACTAACATCGATGATGTAAAGGAGGTAAATTGCTCTACTGAAGTCAAGGTAGATTTTGAAGACTATTCTAAACCATCATTAAAGACTAACATCGATGATGTAAAGGAGGTAAATTGCTCTACTGAAGTCAATGTAGATTTTGAAGACTTGATAAATGGAGATGGCAAGAAAGACAATGACTTGCTACCTTTGAATGAATTCAATAATGAAGAGTTTGTCACTGATGGAGTAGCAATGGTTCAGTTAGCGAAGGATGAAAGAGGTCTATTTGATGAAATTGAGCCTTTTGAGCATGTTGAATTTATTGGTACTAAAAATATTATTTGTTCTAAAGTTCCTCTAATCAATATTGCAAAGGAATTGCAGGTTGATGATGGCATTCTATTACCATTTGATATTATATGTTTATTTCTTTCGCAATATTTAGGCAAAATTCGAGGACGAATTTTCTTCCAAGAAAGGGGGAATGATATGAATCAAGGCTGCCATGAGATTCCATTGAAAAGGCATGCACCAAAAGGCCCAAAATGGAAATGCAACTCATGCATGAAAACAAGAATCCAACCTTATAATGAAGCATTCGGTCCATTTTAAGAATAAAAGCCATTCAGCTATGATTAGGCCTTTGGGCTTAATTCATATTTATATGGGTTCTTATCTTTTGGGTTTTAGCTTAAGTAATTGTTTTAGTTTATTTTTATTTAATTAAGGATTATTTTATTAGGTGTGAGTTATATGTGTGTTGTGTTGAGTTACAAATGAGTGCACATGTTTAGTTGTCATTTGGGAGTTACAAAATGAGGGCCATCAATGTAAAAAACAGCCATTTTTAATGAGTTTTAAGGGGAATTAAAGGGAAAACGTGGGAAAGCTTAAAAGACATCTATTTAGGTTTCTTTGTCTTGTTTTGGCTATAAATATCAAAGCCAAATTCATTTGTAAAGAATAGAATTTTGAATGATAATCTTTGTTTGCTCTTTGTGAGTGTTTTTGCTTAAGTTCTTGCATGAACTTTGAACTTATCAAACTATTTTTAGTTTGTGGCGTTCTCTAACCAAAATCTTGTGTTTGATTCTTAACTTATCAAATCATACTTGGTTTGTGGCGTTTGGAGTTGAATTCAAGTGCTAGTTTCATTGTTGGAACTAGTTTTTTTTTCTAACTTCACTTGAGGAGATCCTTGGGTTTTGGAATCATCTTGATTTGAGGGTGTTTTCTTGCATTCCATATGTATCATAACTCATTAGTTATTGGGGTGTGTGGTTGCTAAGATGATGATTTCCTATCAGCATCTCTTCAAAATGTCCGGGGAGAGTTCTCCATTCTGTAATGTCTGTTGAAACAGTGTCATTTGAGTTGTGTCGCTGATGGAGAAAGAGGATGGTATGGTAGGTCAAAGCCTTATCATGGTCTGCCATGTGGAGAAGACCTGCTTGGTTCACCAACCTTCCGAGCTCAGACATGCCTCGTTGATTGTCAAATAGTAGGAAAAATTGCCAGTCGGATGTGACTCATTCTCTTCTCCGTGTAAGAACCATAAGGTTTGTAATAATGGTAGTTCTACAGGAAGATGATCTGAGACATGTGAGGTACCGTAGATACCGAACTCGTCAAGTTGAAGGAAACGTTTTTGTAATAGTGGGGAAAAGTTTCAAGGAATGAGGCAGAAAAGTCTTCCGGATTTGGTACGATAGTCCGATAGAAGGCTAAGATACGCCTATAGACCCAAAGTTCAAATTCTTGCATAGACATACCTTCGGGTTGATTTGGGTGCACAGTCCCGGGACTAAATTGTGCCATAAAGATAAAGAAAGAAGGAATAGGAGGATCCATAAAAGATTTGGATAATCGGGATAGAAAGTCGGGGATGAGATTTTTATCACCTTGAATGTGTTGTACTTCAAAATCATATTGGGAGAACCACTCTTTCAGCGGCGTTGTTTATCGTGGATTTGTCGTCCCTTGAATTCCAGAATGCGAGGGAAATTAGAATTGTCCATTCTAATTATAAAATGTCTTGAGGCCACAAAGAATTCGCACTTCTGAATTGCATATTTTACCGCCAGAATCTCCTTAATATTTGAATGATAATGAAGTTCACTGTCCTTGAATTGTCCTGACACGTGTCTGCATAGTGACTCCTTATTTTCCTGTTTTTGGAGGAGAATAGCACCCCAAGCGTAGTCACTTGCATCACCAAGAATCACCAAGGCCATCGCAGGAATAGTGAGGGCTGGAGTCTTTTGGGCCGACTGTTTTAATATCTTAACAACAGTATGGGCCCGAGTCCATGGGCCCGCATTTTCTTTAACTGCAGTCAGTGGCCTTTGTATGGGCCGCGTACTTTGGAATAAAGTCTCGCATGTAATTGATGATCCCCAGAAACTGTTGGATCTGTTTTTTGGATAGATTCTCACTGGGGAAATGCCGCAATTCTTGAGCTAAATGTGAGCCTGCTTCATACTGCCCATTTTTTAGCTTGAGCCCAAGAAAGTCAACTTCACCGGTCCATCGTGTAAGACTTTTTTCCGAAAGCATTATCCCGTAGGAATGGACTAAACTGTGAAATCTTCCGAGAAGATCATCATGCTCTTTAGCCGACTTTGAGAAAAGTAGGATATCATCGATGTAAATGATGCAAGTATCCAGGATTGATTCAAAAATTCGGA